>NC_091576.1:23168763-23178763 GCF_042767895.1 Penaeus vannamei
TTATTATTATTTCTTAGGTGAGAGGGTTGGGGGAGGGAGGGAGGAGTGGAGGTGGGGGATAGTGATCCAATTAATCCTACGTTGCAGTTTTTATTATTTTATTTTTATTTATTATTATTTCTTAGGTGAGAGGGTTGAGGGAGGGAGGGAGGGAGGGGTGGGGGTGGGGGTTTGGGGGATAGTGATCCAATTAATCCTACATTGCATTTTTTTTATTTAATTATTTATTATTATTTTTTTAGGTGAGAGGGAGTAGGGTTGAGGGGGAGGGAGGGGGTAGTGATCCAATTAATCCTACGTTGCATTTTTTAATCATTTATATTTATCATCATCATCATCATCATCATCATCATCATCATCATCATCATCATCATCATCATCATCATCATCATCATCATCATCATCATCATTATTATTATTATTATTATTATTATTATTATTATTATTATTATTATTATTATTATTATTATTATTATTATTATTATTATTATTATTATTAGGTGAGAAGGAGGGGGAGGGAGGGGGTAGTGATCCAATTAATCCTACGTCGCATTTTTGATTATTTTATTTATATATTTATTTATTTTAAAGGTGAGATGGAAACGAGGTGTGTGTTTACCTTCTTTAAACGTAGGTGAGTGTAATCCAGATCTATAAGGATCAGGAAGAAAGGAAGGAGAGGGTTACGTTAGTAAGTAGAGCAAGGTCGAAAAAGTGTGTGTTTGTGTGTGTGTTTTATGTGTGTGTGTGTGTTTGTGTGTGTGTGTGTGTGCGTGTGCGTGTGCGTGTGCGTGTGCGTGTGCGTGTGCGTGTGTGTGTGTGTGTGTGTGTGTGTGTGTGTGTGTGTGTGTGTGTGTGTGTGTAGAAACACAGACAGACAGACAAGGGGAGGGAGAGGGAGAGTGATAAAGAAAGAGAGAAAGGGAAAGAAAAAGAAAAAGAAAGTGAAAGGAGGAGATGAACAGAGAGAGAAAAAAATAATTAAAAAGAAAGAGATGGAGAGAGAGAGAGAGAGACGGGAAGAGATAGAAGTAGAAAGGAGAAAGAAAGAATAAAATTAGAAAGAAAGAGAAAGAAAGTAAGGGATAGAGTGTAATGATCATGAGCACATCCGCAATGGGCAGATAATGGCACAAGCATGGTATGTGTACATCATATGTAAATACAGGTGTGCGTCAGACAGATGCAAGGTAAGTAAGTCTGAAGCAAAACAGGTGTGTGTGTGTGTGTGTGTGTGTGTGTGTGTGTGTGTGTGTGTGTGTGTGTGTGTGTGTGTGTGTGTGTGTGTGTGTGCGTGTGAGGGGGGTGAGTAAGGTATGTGAATGGTTTTGTGTGTGTGTGTTTGTGTGTGTGTATGTGCATGTATGTGTAAGAATCCCCAAATATGGAAAGGAAGTGAAAAAACTGAAACCTGAAATTATGTATTTTTTAACCGCCGAAAAAAATCATTTGGAACTATCCGGTGTATTGAAATATCACCTTATATGACACTCGAAGATCCTCGCGAATTAGCCACACCTGTAGGGATTAGCACCTTTTGAGCGGCGGAAACGTCTTGCAAATTATAGTCCGTCTGTTGAAACGACATCTTTTTGAAATGACTTTTTGAAATGGCGTCTTTTGAACATCGAGAACATCCTTGGCAAATTAGCCCGTTAGCAGAGAGGACATCCTGCTCAGCGTCGAAACCTCCCTCGCAATTTAGCGTTTGATTTGCAACATCACGTGTTATTGACTGTGTTCTTTGCCACGTTTTCTTCTTTTTCTTCCTCTTCTTCTCCTCCTCATCATTCTTCTTCTTCTCCTCCTCCTCCTCATTCTTCCTCTCGTTCTTC
Source organism: Penaeus vannamei (assembly GCF_042767895.1). NCBI lineage: Eukaryota > Metazoa > Arthropoda > Malacostraca > Decapoda > Penaeidae > Penaeus > Penaeus vannamei. The sequence goes on from NC_091576.1 coordinate 23,170,599, forward strand.
TTCTCCTCCTCCTCCTCCTCCTCATCATCATCATCAGCATCATCATCATCATCATTCCTCTTCTCCTCCTCCTCATTCTTCTCCTTCTCCTCCTCATTCCTCTTCTCCTCATTATTATTCTCCTCCTCTTCCTCATTATTCTTCTCCTCCTCTTTCTCATTATTCTTCTCCTCCTCTTCCTCATTATTCTTCTCCTCCTTCTTCTTCCTCAACCCAAAGGTACACACACGTCGCCCCAGCAGGTGACCCTTGGCACACACAGAGAAGTCCTTCACTCGTCCTTTGACTGCCGATGTGGCGCAATGACAGTACGGTGATTTAATTTCTTATTGGATTGGTTGGCTCTTCGGTGGCGGATTCGAGCTCACGTCACGACCTCCCTGGCGAGAGTTTTTGTTCAGTCGAAAGTTTTTTCTTTTTTACGTGACAGGTGGAGATCGTTAACAAAAATTACAGAATTAGGGGTTAATAATACCAGCTGATAACCAAAATAACAGAATTAGGGGTTAATAATACCAGCTGATAACCAAAATAACAGAATTAGGGGTTAATAATACCAGCTGATAACCAAAATAACAGAATTAGGGGTTAATAATACCAGCTGATAACCAAAATAATACAGAATTAGGGTTAAATAATAGGCCACGATGATAAACCATATTTAGGTTAAATAACAGACAATGATAGGGGTTAATAATAGAAGCTTAGGAATAAACCTAAAATGTAATGGATTCAAATTAGTAACAGCCAATAATACCAGTTGATAACACCAAAAAATGGGCCCAGCAAATCAAAAGGGAGAAGCCGATAACCAAATAACATAGCTGATAAAACAGCCAATAATTAACTAGAATAGGTTAATAATCACCACCTGATAAACCCTAATTCTGTTATTTTGGTTATCAGCTGGTATTATTAACCCCTAATTCTGTTATTTTGGTTATCAGCTGGTATTATTAACCCCTAATTCTGTTATTTTGGTTATCAGCTGGTATTATTAACCCCTAATTCTGTTATTTTGGTTATCGTTTGTTATTTGTAAAGGTAAAAGGAGAGAGAGAGAGAGAAAGGACGATGATTGGACGTTAAGGGGGTTGGCTAGGGAGGGAGAGAGAGAGAGAGGGAGAAAGAAAGAAAGAAAGAAAGAAAGAAAGAGAGAAAGAAAAAAAAAGAAAATGAGCTTACTCACACGCAAAGGCTACATACAGACACACACACACGCACGAACTAGCAGACGCGCACACGTTTCCCCATGTTTATAAACGACAGCATATAAAGTACATGATCAAAGTCTGCGCACAAGATACGAACGCGTGATGTGTTATGCATTTAAGTGAAATTTGTGCGCGTGTGGCTTGGCTCTGTCTTCACTCTCGCTTTCTAATCCCAACAGGTGTTCTTGCCGAGTTCCCCGATACAGCACCTAACCCTTTACCCCCCCATCCCCCTTCCCTCGCCTCCCCACTCCTCACGATCCCATTCCAACACAGCAGTCTATCCCAACCCTTCCTTTACTACACCCTATGTCCAGTCCCTCCCAACTTGGACAGGCCTGTGCCATCCTCTAATCGTTCCTTTGACCTGCTATTCGTTTTCTCCTCTTCTGTCGACACTTCAGACGAGCCCCCCCCCTCCCCCCCCATCCCCCTACCCCCACATCCCCTCACCCCCAGATACACCTGCCATGACGCCCGCAAACACCTGCTGCAGCGCTCCCCATGGCAGTCTATTAACCTACTTGACACCGGCAGGCTGGAAATGTATAACCCAATCCATGTTATGTCCTCTCTCTCTATTACTGTTCTCTCTCTCTGTCTATCTGTCTCTCTCTGTTTCTCTCTCTCTTCTCTCTTCTCTCTTCTCTTCTCTCTCTTCCCTCTCTTCTCTTCTCTTCTCTTCTCTCTCTCCCTCTCTCACTCTCTCTCTCTCCCTCTCTCACTCTCTCTCTCTCTCCCTCTCTCCCTCTCTCTCCTCTTCCTCTCCCTCTCTCCTCTCTCTCCTCTCTCTCTCTCTCTCTCTCTCTCTCTCTCTCTCTCTCTCTCTCTCTCTCTCTCTCTCTCTCTCTCTCTCTCTCTCTCTCACTCCCCTCTCTCTCTCCCTCTCTCTCCCCCTCTCTCTCCCCTCTCTCCCTCCCTCTCTCTCTCTCTCTCTCTCTCTCTCTCTCTCTCTCTCTCTCTCTCTCTCTCTCTCTCTCTCTCTCTCTCTCTCTCTCTCTCTCTCTCTCTCTCTCTCTCTCTCTCTCTCTCTCTCTCACACACACACACACACACACACACACACACGCACGCGCACACACACACGCACACACACACGCACGCACGCGCACACACACGCACACGCACGCGCGCGCACACACACACACACACACACACACACACACACACACACACACACACACACACACACACACACACACACACACACACACACACACACACACACACACACACAAACCGAAAAACACAAAGAAACAACCATGCATAAACAAAGATACAAACACACATAAACGTAAAACCGACCCCGCATACACGTTACAGGTCGTCCACGTGATCAATGCCAAGCGCGGATTTTAATGGCGGTTATGGGAGCCGTAATGGGACCATGGGGACTATGGTGCCATTGGCGTGCGATGGTTATTATTTCCATTAATTATCAGCTCGAAATATTAGACAGACCAATCAGAGAGACAAATTTTAAACGGATGAAAGCGGTTGGGTTATTTGATAGTTTTTCCATTAATACCGGTGATATTATTTTTTAATGTGTGTAGGTCTCTTGATGATGGTTATTGTTATTAGTAATTATTATTGTAATTAGTTCTTGTAATTATTAGTATTTTGGGTATCGTTTCTTTTTTATAGCTGCCAGTGGTGGTATAGATGCATTAATTATGACGATATTATGACGATAACGATAGCATTTGCATCTGCTATGGCCACCATTAAAGCCAGTTCTGCATGGCATTAACTTTTCTATCATTATCGCCATCGCCATTATTAGCGCAACTTGGAGCACATCACCGCAGCCCTTGTTTTCACTCGGACAAAGACCCTCATTCTGTTTGCAAAGCGCACACTCGTCCGCAATGCCAATAATTAACCCATCTGGTCTAATTGACGATGCGTACGATAAGCATCCTATTAAGGCAGCAGCGGTCGGGCGGTTGGGGAACGTCACCTGTCGCGCGGGGAGGAATTAAAAAGGGGGATGATAAGAGGGGGAATTAAAAAGGGATGATAAAAGGGGGAATTAAAAAGGGGGGATGATAAAAGGTGCGGAATTAAGAAGGGGGATGATAAAAAGGGGGAATTAAAAAGGGGTAGGAGGGATGATAAAAGGGGGACATTAAAAAGGGGTGTGATAAAAAGGGGAGAATTGGGGAAATGGGAATGGGGAAGAAGGAGAAGCGAGATGGAGGAGGATGTGGGAGAAAGGAGTGCGTGAGAAGGGTGAAGAGGGGGAGAAAGAGAGAAGGAGAAAGGAGGGAGAGGAGATAAGGAGGAAGGGAGGGAGGGAGAGAGAGAGAGGGTGATAGAGAGGAGAGAGAGAGAGAGGAGACAAGAGAAGAGAGAAAGAGGAGACAGGGAAAAAGAGGAAAGAGGAGAGACAGGGAAGAGAGAAAGAGACTGTAAAGAGAGAAAGAAGAAAGACAGGGAAGAGAGAAAAGAGAGTTAGAGGTGATAAAGAGGTGGGGGAGACAAAAGAGAGAGGAGGGAAAGAGAGAGAAGGAGAAAGAAAGGTGAGAGAGAGAGAAAGAGAAAGGAGAAAAAATGGAGGAAGAGGAGAAAGGAGGGGGAGAGAAGAGAAAGGAGGGGGAGAGAGGAGAAAAGAGGGAGTGAGAGGAGAAAGGAGGGAGTGAGAGGAGAAAGGAGGGAGTGAGAGGAGAAAGGAGGGAGTGAGAGGAGAAAGGAGGGAGTGAGAGGAGAAAGGACGGAGTGAGAGGCGAAAGGAGGGAGTGAGAGGAGAAAGGAGGGAGTGAGAGGAGAAAGGGAGGAGAGTAGGGAGGGAGAAAGGAGGGAGAAAGAGAGGGAGAAAGGGGAGTGGGAGAGAGAGGAGAAAGTTGAGGGAGTGAGAGGAGAAAGGAGGGAGTGAGAGGAGAAAGGAGGGAGTGAGAGGAGAAAGGAGGGAGTGAGAGGAGAAAGGAGGGAGTGAGAGGAGAAAGGAGGGAGTGAGAGGAGAAAGGAGGGAGTGAGAGGAGAAAGGAGGGAGTGAGAGGAGAAAGGAGGGAGAGAGAAGAGAAAGGAGAAAGGAGGGAGAGAGAAGAGAAAGGAGAAAGGAGGGAGAGAGAAGAGAAAGGAGAAGAGAAGAGAGAGAGAAGAAGAGAAAGGGAGAAAGGGAGGAGAGAGAAGAGAAAGGGAGAGAGAGAAAGAGGAGGGAGAGAGAAAGAGAAAGGGAGAAAGGAGGGAGAGAGAAGCGAAAGCCAGAGAAAGAGAGGGAGAGAGAAGAGAAAGGGAGAGGAAAGGGAGGGAGAGAGAAGAGAAAGGGGAGAAAGGAGGGAGAGAAAGGAGAAAGGGAGAAAGGAGGGAGAGAAAGTGAGAAAGGCAGTGGAGAGAGAGAAGAGAAAGGAGAAAGGAGGGAGAGAGAGGAGAAAGGAGAAAGGAGGGAGAGAGAGGAGAAAGGAGAGAGAGAAGGGAGGAGAAAGGATAGAGTGAGAGAGAGAGCGGTGAAAGTGAGGGGGAGAAAGAAAAAGACAGGCGATAGTACCAAAGGAAAGATTTTTTATTACTGCCGACATTGCTGTTTGATAAGACCACTGTTTTTTATGGCGAGGAGATAGGCCGAGTAAACACGCTGCCGGTTTATGGTACGCAATACCGAGAGTGGATGGTATCAGATCCCGCGCGTGTCGAAGGAGCGATGTCAGAAGCTGTATTTTCCTCGTAAATGCAATCTCTCCGTCTTGCGTCGGATGTTTGCAGTGGCCTTTGTGAGAGAGAAAATGGGAGTCGCGCGAGGCTGCTCTTTTTAGAAAATGGGAGTCGCGCGAGGCTGCTCTTTTTAGAAAATGGGAGTCGCGCGAGGCTGCTCTTTTTAGAAAATGGGAGTCGCGCGAGGCTGCTCTTTTTAGAAAATGGGAGTCGCGCGAGGCTGCTCTTTTTAGAAAATGGGAGTCGCGCGAGGCTACTCTTTTTAGAAAATGGGAGTCGCGCGAGGCTGCTCTTTTTAGAAAATGGGAGTCGCGCGAGGCTGCTCTTTTGAAATGGGACAAAAGGAGGCTGCTCTTTAGAAAATGTGGAGTCGCGCAGAGGCCGTCGCTTTTAGAAAATGGGAGTCGCGCGAGGCTGCTCTTTTTAGAAAATGGGAGTCGCGCGAGGCTGCTCTTTTTAGAAAATGGGAGTCGCGCGAGGCTGCTCTTTTTAGAAAATGGGAGTCGCGCGAGGCTGCTCTTTTTAGAAAATGGGAATCGCACGAGTCTACTCTTTATAGAAAATGGGAATCGCGCGAGGCTGCTCTTTATAGAAAATGGGAATCGCGCGAGGCTGCTCTTTTTAGAAAATGGGAATCGCGCGAGGCTGCTCTTTTTAGAAAATGGGAATCACGTGAGTTTGCCTTCTTTAACAAACTTGTACCACGCTGTTCATTATATATACATATATACTTACACACACACATATATATATGTCTGTATATCATGTATATATGTATATGTGTAGGTTAAATATATATATATATACATATATATATACATAAATATATATATATGTATGTATATGTATATATATATATAGATAGATAGATACACACATACGCATATATATGTATATGTATATATATATATTATATATAATTATATATATATGTATATATTTATATATATATATATATATATATATTTACATATATATGTATATGTATATGTATATGTATATATATATATATATACATATATATGTGTGTGTGTGTGTGTGTGTGTGTGTGTGTGTGTGTGTGTGTGTGTGTGTGTGTGTGTGTATGTAAATTATGTATATATATGTATTGTGTATGTATAAATATACATATATATACATATGTATATATATACATATATATACATATGTATATATATATACATATATATACATATGTATATATATATACATATATATACATATGTATATATATATACATATATATACATGTGTATATATACATATATATACATATATATACATACATATACATACATATACATACATACATACATTATATATATATATATATATATATATATATATATATATATATATGAATATATATGAATGCATAAGTAGATATAGTAATAGATGTAAGTATGAATATTGACTAGGAGGTAGATATAGAGAGATAGATTGACAGATATGCAGGCATTCACAGAACGATGCACTCCAATGCATTCTAAATGAGGGCTGAGGACACACACACGCACGCACAGTCACGTATCCGGTCACGAGGATACGGGAGGCGGAGAGGGCCGCGTCTTAAGCTCAGGGATCTTAAAACTTGACAGGAGAAGTTGCGTGTCAAGTTTCCTTATCTGCAGCCGGCCAGATGGAAGAGGAGTGTGGGCTTGCATTTCTTCGTTATTTGTTGTTGGTTTTCTCTATTTTCTTTTTTTCTTTCTTTCATTCTTTTTTTCTCTCTCTCTCTTTCTCGCTGTCTCGCTCTCTCTTTCTCTCTCTCTCTCTCTCTTCTTTCTTTCTTTCTACACTTTTCTCATTCTCTCTTCCTTCATTCTTCACTTCTTCTTATGCCTCGTTGCATTCTCCCTCCTCCCTTCCTCGCCCCCCACCCCTCCCTGGGCATGCTGGAACTGTCGTGTGTAACAGTCTCTCTCAATCTCTCTCTCTCTCTCTCTCTCTCTCTCTCTCTCTCTCTCTCTCTCTCTCTCTCTCTCTCTCTCTATCTCTCTTATTCTCTTTCTTTTTTCTTTCTACACTCTCTCTTCCTTCGTTCTTCACTTCTCTTGCCTCGTATCCCCCTCTCCCCAGCCCCTCCACCCCCCTCCCTGGGCATGCTGGAGCTGTCGTGAGTAACAACAACTCTCTCTCTCTCTTATTCTCTTCTTTCTTTCTTTATACACTCTCTCTCTTCCTTCACTCTCTCTCTTCCTTCGTTCTTCACTTCTCCTGCCTCGTATCCCCCTCTCCCCAGCCCCTCCACACCCTCCCTCCCTGGGCATGCTGGAGCTGTCGTGAGTAACAACTGTTGCTCCGCCAGGTAAGAGATCAATACTGCCCCGGGGGTGGGAGGGGAGGCGTGGTTGTGTGTGTAGGGGGTAGGGGGGGGGGGGTTCCTGTTGGCTCCTCCCCTCGCCTCCCCTCCTCTCCCTTTCTCCTCTCTTTTCTTGCCCACTCTCCTTCCCATCCCCTGGCTTTCGTTTTCCTCTCTCTCTCTCTCTCTCTCTCTCTCTCTCTCTCTCTCTCTCTCTCTCTCTCCTCTCTCTCTCTCTCTCTCTCTCTCGTGCATGTCTTTCCCCCCTTCTTCTTCTCTCTTCTCTCTCTCTCTCTCTCTCTCTCTCTCTCTCTCTCTCTCTCTCTCTCTCTCTCTCTCTCTCTCTCTCTCCCTCTCCCTCTCCCTCCTTCCTCCTCTTCCCTCTCCCTTCCTCCCTCTCCTCTCTCTCTCTCCTCTCTCCCTCTCTCCTCTCTCCTCTCTCCCTCCCCTTGCCCTCCTTTCTCTCTCTTTTTTCTCTCCCTTTTAGCTACCCTTTTCCTGCCCTTTCTATGATTTTCCTCTTTCTCTTCTTATCTTGACCATCTCTTCATTTTTCCCTTCTTCTCATGCTCCCTTTCCTTTTTTTCTCCTCTTCCTCCCTCCTTCCCCTCCCTCCTTTCTCGTTTCTTCCTTCTCATTGCCTTACCCTTCCTCTTTACTTCATCCCCTCATTTCCCCCTCCCTTTCATGTTTTTCTTCTATCTCCTTTCCCCTCTCCCTTCCTTCTCTTTTCTCCTTTCTTTCCTTATCTTCCTCTCTCTCTCCTTATCATCATCTTCTCCTGTCTTTTCTTATCCTTCCCTCCATCCCTCCATCCTCCTCCTCCTCTCTTCCCCTCATCTTCCCTCTCTTCCCATTTCTTCTCATTTCTTCCCCTCTCTTCCTTTTCTTTCCATTCACTCCCCACCTCCCTCCCTTTCCCCTTTCCTCCCCATATCCCCTACCCCTCCCCAGCCCCCTCGCTATGCCGTATGGTGGCAGCGGTGGAGTTGCTT
>NC_091576.1:23186263-23191263 GCF_042767895.1 Penaeus vannamei
GAGAAATGTGTCTGCACGTGTTGAGGGTAAAGAGAAATGTGTCTGCACGTGTTGAGGGTAAAGAGAAATGTGTCTGCACGTGTTGAGGGTAAAGAGAAATGTGTCTGCACGTGTTGAGGGTAAAGAGAAATGTGTCTGCACGTGTTGAGGGTAAAGAGAAGTGTGTCTGCACGTGTTGAGGGTAAAGAGAAATCTGTCTGCACATGTTGAGGGTAAAGAGAAATGTGTCTGCAAATGTGTTGGGAGGGTAAAGAGAAATGTGTCTGCACGTGTTGAGGGTAAAGAGAAATGTGTCTGCACGTGTTGAGGGTAAAGAGAAATGTGTCTGCACGTGTTGAGGGTAAAGAGAAATGTGTCTGCACGTGTTGAGAGAGGAAAGAGAAATCTGTCTGAATCGTGTTGAGAGTGACAGAGAAATTCGTCTGAACGTGTTGGGGAACAAAAGAGAAATGTGTCTGAACGTGTTGAGGGTAAAGAGAAATCTGTCTGCACGTGTTGAGGGTAAAGAGAAATGTGTTCAAAAATGTGTTGAGGGTAAAGAGAAATCTGTCTGCACGTGTTGAGGGTAAAGAGAATGTGTCTGCACGTGTTGAGGGTAAAGAGAAATGAGTCTGAATGCATGTTGAGGGTGAAGAGGTTGTCTGCACGTGTTGAGGGTAAAGAGAAATGTGTCTGCACGTGTTGAGGGTAAAGAGAAATGTGTCTGCACGTGTTGAGGGTAAAGAGAAATGTGTCTGCACGTGTTGAGGGTAAAGAGAAATGTGTCTGCACGTGTTGAGGGTAAAGAGAAATGTGTCTGCACGTGTTGAGGGTAAAGAGAAATGTGTCTGCACGTGTTGAGGGTAAAGAGAAGTGTGTCTGCACGTGTTGAGGGTAAAGAGAAATCTGTCTGCACGTGTTGAGGGTAAAGAGAAATGTGTCTGCACGTGTTGAGGGTAAAGAGAAATGTGTCTGCACGTGTTGAGGGTAAAGAGAAATGTGTCTGCACGTGTTGAGGGTAAAGAGAAATGTGTCTGCACGTGTTGAGGGTAAAGAGAAATGTGTCTGCACGTGTTGAGAGTAAAGAGAAATCTGTCTGAACGTGTTGAGAGTACAGAGAAATCTGTCTGAACGTGTTGGGAATAAAGAGAAATGTGTCTGAACGTGTTGAGGGTAAAGAGAAATCTGTCTGCACGTGTTGAGGGTAAAGAGAAATGTGTCTGCACGTGTTGAGGGTAAAGAGAAATCTGTCTGCACGTGTTGAGGGTAAAGAGAAATGTGTCTGCACGTGTTGAGGGTAAAGAGAAATGTGTCTGCACGTGTTGAGGGTAAAGAGAAATCTGTCTGCACGTGTTGAGGGTAAAGAGAAATCTGTCTGCACGTGTTGAGAGTACAGAGAAATCTGTCTGAACGTGTTGAGAGTACAGAGAAATGTGTCTGCACGTGTTGAGGGTAAAGAGAAATGTGTCTGCACGTGTTGAGAGTAAAGAGAAATGTGTCTGCACGTGTTGAGGGTAAAGAGAAATGTGTCTGCACGTGTTGAGGGTAAAGAGAAATGTGTCTGCACGTGTTGAGAGTAAAGAGAAATCTGTCTGAACGTGTTGAGGGTAAAGAGAAATGTGTCTGCACGTGTTGAGGGTAAAGAGAAATGTGTCTGCACGTGTTGAGAGTAAAGAGAAATCTGTCTGCACGTGTTGAGGGTAAAGAGAAATGTGTCTGCACGTGTTGAGGGTAAAGAGAAATGTGTCTGCACGTGTTGAGGGTAAAGAGAAATGTGTCTGCACGTGTTGAGGGTAAAGAGAAATGTGTCTGCACGTGTTGAGGGTAAAGAGAAATGTGTCTGCACGTGTTGAGGGTAAAGAGAAATGTGTCTGCACGTGTTGAGGGTAAAGAGAAATGTGTCTGCACGTGTTGAGGGTAAAGATAAATGTGTCTGCACGTGTTGAGGGTAAAGAGAAATCTGTCAGCACGTGTTGAGGGTAAAGAGAAATGTGTCTGAACGTGTTGAGAGCACAGAGAAATCTGTCTGAACGTGTTGGGAATAAAGAGAAATCTGTCTGAACGTGTTGAGAGTACAGAGAAATCTGTCTGAACGTGTTGGGAATAAAGAGAAATCTGTCTGAACGTGTTGAGAGTAAAGAGAAATCTGTCTGAACGTGTTGAGAGTAAAGAGAAATCTGTCTGAACGTGTTGAGAGTAAAGAGAAATCTGTCTGAACGTGTTGAGAGTACAGAGAAATTTGTCTGAACGTGTTGGGAATAAAGAGAAATCTGTCTGAACGTGTTGAGTAAAGAGAAATCTGTCTGAACGTGGTGAGTTACTTCCTCTGGTTTTACTTCAGCCTAAGACGTTCCCAAGACAGAGGTTGTACTGAGCAGACTCTCCCCGTTACTTGTGTAGGCCATTTGATGGGCGTTGTTTATATATATATATATATATATATATATATATATATATATATATATATATATATATATATATATATATATATATGTATATATATGTATATATATATATATATATATATGTATATATATGTATATATATATATATATATATATATATATATATATATATATATATATATATATATATATATATATATATATTATTGTTTTCTTGGGCATTTAGGTGTGTTTTACAGCGAATCCTCTTCAGGATTTTGGCTTTTTCTCGATGCATTCTTAACCTTCAGGCCCCGTTTTTTTAGTCTCGTAGGTAATGTTTCATGTCTTTTTGAGTTAGTTAATGTGTTTTTTTTCTCTTATCTTTGGACATATTTTTCTTATAACCATCATTTTATTTTATTTATTTATATTTATTTTATTATCATTTTTTGAAAAGTGACGTAATTTTAGTGTACGTGTTCTTGTTTTTCATTTGTGCCTTGAACAGTTTTATTTATTTCGGTATCTCTTATTTCTTTTATTCGACCTACGCTATATGACAGACTGAGCCACAAGGACCCCAGTTCATATATCTCTTCCCTTGGTATATGTCAGGTCGGCGTCGGAGCCTGGGTCAGTGTCCGCCCGGGATCTACGTGAGATTGTTGAGGGGAGGGGCGGGGACCTACCTGGCATCACGGGGGCTTCGTTTCGCTTCAGTTTAGATTAATAAACTTCATTGCAATGTGTGTGTATAAAGTCACGCACATACACATGCACACGAACGCAGACAGACAGACGTACTGACAGACAGACACATACACACACACACGCAAATGCACACACACACACACACACACACACGCACACGCACACGCACACGCACACGCACACGCACACGCCCACACACACACACACACACACACACACACACACACACACACACACACACACACACACACACACACACACACACACACACACACACACACACACACACACACAACCAAACAAGTACTCTTACATAGAAAAACGAGGGATATGTCAAAGTGCCTCGAGCATGGCTGGCAGTGGCACCAGAGCCGAGAGTAAATGGCACTGTGCCACAAGAAGGTCGCTTGAAGATCTGGATTATAAATACTGAACGAGAGAACGTCTGTTGAGAACGCTGGTGTTTCAGTTCTTTTGTGTGGGTATTCAGTCCTCCCCCTCTCCCCCCTTTAGGCTTCTCTTTCTCTTTGTTTCTCTTTAGCTCTTTCTCTCTCTCTCTCTCTCTCTCTCTCTCTCTCTCTCTCTCTCTCTCTCTCTCTCTCTCTCTCTCTCTCTCTCTCTCTCTCTCTCCCTCCCTCCCTCCCTCCCTCCCTCCCTCCCTCCCTCCCTCCCTCCCTCCCTCCCTCCCTCCCTCTCTCCCACTCTCCTCCCTCCTCTCCCTCTCTCCCACTCTCCCTCCGCACGTGCCTCCATATAGACACTCTGCCCCCCCGGTTTGATCCCCCGATGCCGGAACTTTATGGTGATCTTTATTTCTTAAAAAAGACAAACAAACAAAAATCTTGTGTAAAGTTGTAAATCAAGGGATAAAAGTCGAAGTTTCGAGAAGTGTCTATTTTGGGACTTTTCACTCTTTTTTGGAGATTTTATTTATATGGCATTTCCTTTTTGTTGTTATGGCTGTTTTTGCTTTTCTTTATTTGTTATTATGATTATTGTTATTATTTTTGTTGTTAATATTGAAATTGTTATGAAAAATAATTAATGATAATTAGTATTATTGTTGTTATTATTATTATGATTATTGATGTTAAAATTATTGCTATTATTATATTGTTATTATTGTTATCATTATTATTATTATTGTTATTGTTATTGTTATTGCTATTAGCATTATTACTATTGTTATTGCTTTTATCATCATCATCATCATCATTATATGATCATCATCATCATCATAATCATCATCACCATTATCAATATGATTATCGTTTTTACCGAAGACCAATGACCATTACTAGGGTTAGTTTGAATTAATTATTTGCTCCGTTTCTCCTTGGTTATTTCAGGTGCATTTTCCTTTATTTTCCTTTACGATATGAGAGTATACGAAGAGTTTACCAAATAAGGTATGATACGTTAAAAAATATATTTTTTAAAGATGCCTGAACACGGAACTATTATCGCTGTTGAAATGTCAATGCTTAGAAAAGACATGTAATTGATTTGGGTTGATGTGAAAGTTGGGTTCTCATGCCGTAGAGTTTTTTTTTTTTTTTTGAGGGAGGGGGAATTGTACTCTTAATTGCTTTGTTGTTTGCTGGTTTATCTTCGTTGTTGTTGTTATTGTGTGTTAGATGTATACGCACGTGCGCGTATATACACACAGCCATACCTATACACGCACATGACCTTATGCAATCCCCACCCACCCACCCACAAACACGCATACAGATACGCACACACACACACACACACACACACACACACACACACACACACACACACACACACACACACACACACACACACACATACATACATACATACACACACATACACACAACACACCAGCGTAGGCGTCTGTAATTGTAGAGCAGAGTCCATGCAGGTGTTGTTGAGAGTTGGGGGAGGGGGGCAAGG
>NC_091576.1:23201263-23206263 GCF_042767895.1 Penaeus vannamei
CTTTGCATTAGGGCAACTTTTCACCCAATTACGTGATTAATTAAATGCATTTACGTTGCGGTCGGTTAATCACAGGCGATGTGATACACAGAGAGAGAGAGGGAGAGGTTATTCACGGTTATACATTGATTAGTATTTAATGATGTAGTTCAAGCTGGGTATTAATGAATAGATAATGAAGGGAGTTTATGGTTAGGCTTTGATTGATAAATAATTTAGGTTCCGGTTAATGAATTTTAAGATTGAATGCATAAATGAGTGAATAGAAGAGTTGACGGTTTATGGACAAGAAAAAAGAAAAAAAAGGAAGAGAAAAAACGAAGGAAAATACACTCATTGATAGTTTTTTTTTTTTTTTTTTTTTTTTTTTTTTTTTTTTTTTTACAGGAAAAAAAACAAGGAAATAATAAATAAATTGTTAGACAAGACATGAGAGACATGTAAATAAAGAAATGACTGACAGGTTTGCATGTTATTTATATATATGAATATATTTGCAGAAGAGATCTGTTAACATTGGCTCGCGTATTTATCGTATGTTATCCTATGTGTATATTTACACTGGCTTGATGAAAGAGAGCGAAATATGGAATGGAGGAGAGGGGGAAAGTGAGAGAATAAGGGATAAAGAAAGAAGAGAGAGGGAGAGAAATAAGGGAAGAACCAGGAGTGAGGGAGAGAAAGAAGGGAAGAACAAGGAGAGAGGGAGAGAAAGAAGGGAAAAACAAGGAGTGAGGGAGAAAAAGAGAGAGGGAGAGAAAGAGGGGAAAAACCAGGAGTGAGGGAGAAAAACAAATGCTGGAGGGTAGAAGAGATAAAAAAGGAGAGGAAGAGAGATCACGTGGAAGAGATGTGGAGGGGAAGAGGGGGAATGGGAGAAAGAGATGTAGAGAGAGGGAAAAAAGAAGAATGGGAGAGAGAATCAGAGAACGGATTGAGATTGAGTAAGTGAAATAGATGCTGGGAAAGGAGGGAAATGAGAATATCAGAGAGACATAGAGAAGAGGGTATTAATAATGATAATGATAATGATAATGAGAGAGAGAGAGGAGAGAGAGAGAGAGAGAGAGAGAGAGAGAGAGAGAGAGAGAGAGAGAGAGAGAGAGAGAGAGAGAGAGAGAGAGAGAGAGAGAGAGAGAGAGAGAGAGAGAGAGAGAGAGAGAAGGCGCAGGGAGACGAAGAGAAAAAGCAAATATGACTGAGGGAGAGAGAGAATTAGAAGGTAATTAAGTTCCAAGAAAGAAGGAAATACACAAAACGAAAGTAGAAGCACGTGGAAAGAAGAAAGAGAAAAGCGAAAGGGAGAGAGAGAGAAAGAAAGGAAATGAAAGAAAGAAAGAAAGCGGAAGAGAGAGAGAGAGAGCCAGTGATTAATAATTTCCTTCCCATTCCCAGGTGAAGCAAATCATGGAAGAGGCAGTGACGCGAAAGTTCGTCCACGAGGAGAGCAGCAGCATCACTTCGCTCTGTGGTGAGTGGGACTTTTATTCGTTTTTGTTGTTGTTGTTGTTCTTGTTCTTCGGCTTTTTCTTTTATTTCCTCCGAGTTGGCCTTTTTTTTTTTTTTTTTTTCCTCTTTTCTTTCCTTTCTCTCTCTCTCTCTCTCTCTCTCTCTCTCTCTCTCTCTCTCTCTCTCTCTCTCTCTCTCTCTCTCTCTTCTCTCTCTCTCTCTCTCTCTCTCTCTCTCTCTCTCTCTCTCCATCCATCCATCCATCCATCCATCTTTCTATTTATCTCTTTCTTTCTCAGTTTATCTATCTGTCTCTTTCTTTCTCGTTCTCCTTCTCTTTTTCTCTTTTTCACTCGTTCATCTTTTGTTTTCACATAAGGCATTATATTTCCGGGTACGGTTGCTGATATCAAGCAATTTCCTGCCTTCTTTTTCTTCTTATATATATATTTCTGTCTTTGTTATCGGCTTGACTCTCTTCCTGTCCTTCCTGTTATTAGTTTCAGTTTATTGGAAACGGTTTTTCCGTATTTTTTTATTGTTATTATTATTCTCCTTTTTGGATTTTCGATTTTCTCTCTCTATCTTATCTATCTCAATTTATCTATTTCTCTCTCTGTCTAATCTGTCCATCTCTTACTCTCTCAATTTATCTCTATCTATCTATCTATTCTATCTATCTCTTTCTCTCAGTTTATCAATTTCTTTCTTTCTCTATCTAATCTTTCCATCTCTCTCTCTCTCAATTTATCTCTCTCTATATATCTCTAATCTCTCTCTCTCTCTCTCTGTTTATCAATTTCTTTCTCGTTCTCCTTCACTTTCTTTCTCCTTTCCACTTGTTCATCTTTTGTTTTCGCATAAGGCATCATATTTCCGGGTACGGCTGCTGGTATCAAGCAATTTCCTGCCTTCTTTTTCTTCTTCTTTTTCTGTGTCTTTGCTATCGGCTCGACTTTCTTCCTGTCCTTCCTGTTATTGATTTCAGCTTTTTGGAAACGGTTTTTCCGTATATTTATTATTGTTATTATTATTCTCCTTTTTGAATTTTCGATTTTCTCTCTCTCTTTCTCTCTCTCTATCTATCTATCTATCTCAATTTATCTATTTCTTTCTCTGTTTAATCTGTCCATCTCTTACTCTCTCAATTTATCTCTATCTATCTAATCTATCTTTCTCTTTCTCTCTCAGTTTATCTATTTCTCTCACTCTATCTTATCTTTCCATCTCTTTCTCTCTCAGTTTATCTCTCTCTATATATCTCTAATCTCTCTCTCTCTCTCTCTGTTTATCAATTTCTTTTTTTCTCGTTCTCCTTCTTGTTCTTTCTTTCTCCTTTCCGCTCGTTCATCTTTTGTTTTCGCAAAAGGCATTATATTTCCGGGTACGGCTGCTGATATCAAGCAATTTCCTGCCTTCTCTTTCTTCTTCTTTTTCTGTGTCTTTGCTATCGGCTCGACTTTCTTCCTGTCCTTCCTGTTATTAATTTAAGCTTTTTGGAAACGGGTTTTCCGTATTTTTTTATTATTATTATTATTCTCCTTTTTGGATTTTCGATTTTCTCTCTCTCTCTCTCTTATCTTATCTATCTCAATTTATCTATTTCTCTCTTTCTAATCTGTCCATCTCTTTCTCTCTCAGTTTATCAATTTCTTTCTTTATCTAATATTTCCATCTCTTTCTCTCTCAATTTATCTCTCTCTATATATCTCTAATCTCTCTCTCTCTCTCTCTGTCTGTTTATCAATTTCTTTCTTTCTCGTTCTCCTTCACTTTCTTTCTCCTTTCCACTCGCTCATCTTTTGTTTTCACTTAAGGCATCATATTTCCGGGTACGGCTGCTGATATCAAGCAATTTCCTGCCTTCTTTTTCTTCTTCTTTTTCTGTGTCTTTGCTATCGGCTTGACATTCTTCCTGTCGATCCTGTTATTAATTTCAGCTTTTTGGAAACGGGTTTTCCGTATTTTTATTATCATTATTATTATTCTCCTTTTTGAATTTTCGATTCTCTCTCTCTCTCTCTCTCTTTCTCTCTCTCTCTCTCTCTCTCTCTCTCTCTCTCTCTCTCTCTCTCTCTCTCTCTCTCTCTCTCTCTCTCTCTCTATCTATCTATCTATCTATCTATCTGTCTGTCTATCTCAATGTATCTATTTCTCTCTCTATGTCTAATCTGTCCATCTCTTTCTCTCTCAGATTATCTCTCTCTATCTATCTAATTTATCTTTTTCTCAGTTTATCAATTTCTTTCTTTCTCTTTCTAATCTTTCCATCTCTCTCTCTCAATTTATCTCTCTCTATATATCTCTAATCTATCTCTCTCTCTCTCAGTTTATCAATTTCTTTCTTTCTCGTTCTCCTTCACTTTCTTTCTCCTTTTCACTCGTTCATCTTTTGTTTTCGCATAAGGCATTATATTTCCGGGTACGGCTGCTGGTATCAAGCAATTTCCTGTCTTCTTTTTCTTCTTATGTTTTTTTCTGTCTTCCTGTTATTAATTTCAGTTTATTGGAAGCGCTTTTTCCTCCTTTTCTCAGCTCTCCTTGTCAAGATTTTTATTCCTTTGTTCAACTCTCCTTGTCAACCTCTTCGTCTTTTTTATTTTCAATTTTATCTTTTATCTTTTCCCGTCGTTTGTTTATTTGATTTTTATATTGGATTTTTTTATTGTAGTTTTATTTTTCTGTGTATTTTTTCGATTAGATTTTTTGTATTTGTTTATTTGTTCCTAAATGCACTCCTTTTTAATATATTGTAATTTGTATTTTTTTGCATCCAAGTTTATTGTTCTCTTCTTCTCATTTTCCGTCTTTGTCTCTTCCGTCTTTGTCCCCTTCATTTTATCTTTTTTTTTCTTTTTCATCAGTGTCTTTCTCTATTTCTCTTCATTGTCTCTTTATCTTCTTTCCCTTTCTTCTGTCTTTCTTACTCAGCCATCCCCTTTTTATTTTTTTTCCATCCATCTACCTTCCAATTGTATATTTTCCCATCTGTTCATTCATTTTTTTAATAATTCATTCATTCATCCATCCATCCATCCATCCATCCATCCATCCATCCATCCATCCATCCATCCATCCATCCATCCATCCATCCATCCATCCATCCATCCATCCATCCATCCATCCATCCATCCATCCATCCATCCATCCATCCATCCATCCATCCACCCACCCACCCACCCATCCATCCATCCATCCACCCATCTATCTACCCATCCATCCACCTACCCACCCAGCCTGCCAACGCCCTTTATCTATCCTCATATCCACCCATCCACCCTCTCATCACGGTGTTCCTCCTCCTCTCCTCCTCCGTTCTCCATCTCTCCCTTCGTGTCTTGTCTCAAATTGCCTCATTTTCTTCCTGTCCTCCTATTTCGCATCGGGGAATTACAGGGTGTCCCGGGGGAGTGGGCGAGAGGAAGAATGGGCGTGCGTGTGGGCGTGAGAGTGAGAGAATGTGAGGGTAAGGATGGGTGTGAGAGTGAGAGTGAGAGAGAGAGTGTGAGGGTATAGGTGGGTGTGGGTGTGAGAGGGAGAGAATGGGTGTG
>NC_091576.1:23213763-23231263 GCF_042767895.1 Penaeus vannamei
GCACACTCTCACTCACACACACACTCACACTCACACACTCTCTCACACTCACACACACACTCAAACTCGTGCTCACACTCTCACTCTCTCTCTCTACACACGCGCGCGCGCGCGCGCGCACACATATATGTATATATGTATTTTTTCTCTATTCTTATTCATATTCTTATTCTTCTTATTATTTTTTGTAATATATTGGTTCCTTGACTTTGGTCTATTACGAAACACTGAAACTCATTACTATTTCTTGTTAAGCGAACTATCTTCTTTCTTTTCACTACCATTCACCTTTTACACTTCTCTCTTTTATTCTCCAACTTCCATTCTTTACTTCCTTTCTCTCTTACCCTCATTAATCATGCCAGTTCAAATCACACCACTCTCGTATTATTCTTTTCTTACACACTTTTTTATGTATTTTTCATTTTTCTTCTTTTCTTTTCGTTTTTTTTCGTTTTCTGTTTTTTCTTTTGCTTTTTTACTTTTCTTTTTTCTTTTGCTTTTTCTTTTTTTTCTTTTTTTTTCTTTTTTTACTTTTTTTATTATTTTTTTTTCTTTCTTTCTCTTTTTTTCTTTTGATTGTAAAGCGCAGGAAAATCTCATTAGCATCTGCCGTCGGGCCTGGACTCGTCTGGCAGCGCAGTCTCTCGGTTTAATTAATCACACTGAGCGATTCTATGCTATTAATGACGTCATAAAATGCACTCAAAGGGTTCGCCGGCGATCGGACCAGATGACAGGCTCGTAATTAAGCGCAAGAAGGGAACAGGGCAATGGGGAAGGGAATTGTGTGTGTGTATGTATGTGTGTGTGTGTGTGTATGTGTGTGTGTGTGTGTGTGTGTCTATGGATGTGTGTATGTATGGATGGATGTATGTATGTATATATGGATGTGTGTATGTATATGTGGATACATGTATGTATATATGGATACATGTATGTATATATGTATATATGTATATTATATATATATATATATATATATATATATATATATATATATATATATATATTATATTGTATGTATGTATCTATGTAGGAGGAGGGAGATAATGATAATGATAAGGAGAATAAGAATGATTATAATGATGATTACGATCATAGTCATGAAAATAAGAAGAATAAGAATAATAATGATGGTTATGATGAGGAAAGAAAATCTTCAATGTGCATTTGAAAAGTAGATAAATATGAAGAAAACAAGAAAGAAAAAATCAGCAAAAACAAACAAGCCAAAAAAAGTAAAGGAAACAAGAATGAATTTCATAAACCGTGTTCAAAATAAACCATTTTGCAACACGTAGCGATATTATTCCTCGAAAACAATATAATGATACACATGATAATAGTTCATAATTTGACGCATCCTTTTAATTAGTTGGTCAAAGTTGGATCACAGTGCTGGTCGTTATTAAGTAAGTATTATGTCACATGTTTAGATATCAGTTTCGTTCCAGATGTTTTTGTGGTGCTTGTTGACGATAATTGTTTGTGTGAGTGTGTGTGTGTGTGTGTGTGTTTGAGTGTATGTGTGTGTGTGTGTGTTTGAGTGTATGTGTGTGTGTGTGTGTTTGAGTGTGTGTGTGTACGTGTGTGTGTGCATATGTTTATGAATGTATGTCTGCGTGTGTATAAGTATATATATATATATATATATATATATATATATATATATATATATATTAAAGATTGAAGCAAGAAGAGAAAGAGAGCGACCGTGAGAATCTGGAGACGAAAGGCAAGACCGAAAAGAGAAGATTGTAAACCCACTCCGGTGAACCCCAGAAAGCCCCGACTCCAAATTCAGTTTTCAAAGAATTCACCAAGACGTCACCTTCACCGTTCACCGCCCCCTCCCCCTCCCCCTCCCCCTCCCCCACTCTTCCCAAAAGGTCACCAACCCCCCACCCCAACCCCCACCCCCACCCCAACCTCCCCTTCAGCAGCAGAGCCCACCCGCCCGCCCACCCGCCCACCCACTCCATCTGGCTCAGTCTCGGCACCTCAGTCTAACATACCTGTGTTGGCGGGACGCGTGGCGCCGCCTATTCCGCTCTCTTGTTTTTGTTTTGTCTTTGTTTGTTTGCGTGGGGTCCTTGCTCGACCCCCCCCTACCCTCTGCCCTTGGTCTACCCTACCTGTGACCTACCTGTGACCTGGGATAGAGGACGAGGCGACCTGTTTCGAGGATTTGTGAGGTGAGGAAAGGTGGGGTTGCCGGGTGAGCAGGTGGAGCGCTCCTGGCGGCCGTGCTGTGTGTGTGCGTGTGTGTGCGTTTGTGTGCGTGTGTGTCTGTGTGACTTGCTTGTTGAGATCGATAGTGTAGCTGCTCAATCCATGATATTGGGTTGGTGTAGCCTGCCTCTCTTCCATTCTCTCTCTTTCTCTCGCTCGCTCGCTCTCTGTCTGTCTCTCTCTCTCTCTCTCTCTCTCTCTCTCTCTCTCTCTCTCTCTCTCTCTCTCTCTCTCTCTCTCTCTCTCTCTCTCTCTCTCTCTCTCTCTCTCTCTCGCTCGTTCGCTCGCTCTGTCTGTCTGTTTGTTTCTCTCTCTCTCTCTCTCTCTTTCTCTTTTTTCTACCCCCCTCTTCTCTCTCCCTCCCTCCCTCCCTCCCTCCCTTTCTCCCGTCCACTATCATTAACATTACCACCTGCTGTTGTTGTCCAAGTGTTGAATATCATTATTGTTAGTATATTGCTTTTGTGTTCACCATCATGATTACGCATCTTAATCTCAAATCATTAAGGGATTTTAAGAATGAAAGAGATTATCTCGGTATTACTACGCAACACAAACAGAATGAATAGGTGGTGAAGATAAGCCAAAAAAAAAAGATGAAGAAAAAATAGATAAAGAAAAAAACGTAGATTAATAACAAATCCCTACCTCTGGGAATAGAAAAGATCAAAGGTGAAGTGAGAGATTGGGTCAAGGTCATTTCATCCCCCCCCCCTCCGCTTCCCTTCCCTTCCTAGCTGTTTTGTTGAAGTGACGACGCTGCTCTTTCTGATTCTGGCTCTAAATCTAATTCTGAATCTGGTTCTAAATCTAAATCTTTTTTTTTTGGATTGAATTGTTGCTAATCCGAAAAAAATCGTCTGTGTGTGTATATGTGTGTGTGTGTGTGTATCTGTGTCTGTGTAAGGGGTCTGCGTGCGAATGTGTGCGTTTGTGGTTTCGACCGATTACATTTAAGTGCACTGGTTATTTTTCTGTTAATTTATTTTACCTAAGATGTTTAAAAATGGAAAAAAAAAACATATTGACTTTAGACCTTTCGCAGGTGGTCACAATTGTCTCTGAATGTGTACCGGAAATATGTTTTATATTTTCGTGTTTCGAAGCACACGCACACTTACACACACGCACGCACACGCACACGGTCACGCACACACACGTACACCCACGCACATACGCACACGCATATACGCAGTGGGTTCTTGGTCATTTGTTAGGCGCAGTTTGATCTAATTAGTCCGGGGTTATGAGTTAGGCAGGGAATGAATTATGAGCATGATTCTCCGTTGTTAGACATGGTGTGAGTTATGAGGGTTCCGCTGTATGAGGTAGTGGTGGATTATGAGGGTTTGTTTTCTTTTTCTTTGTTTCTTTCTTTTCATTATTTTTTGTCTTTCTTTTCTTTTCTTTCTTTTTCTTTTCTTCTTTCAGTTCTCTCTTTCTTTTCTTCTTTCTTTTCTCTCTTTTTTTTTTTCTTTCTTTTCTTTTATTTTCTCTTTCTTTGTTTTCTTTTATTTCTCTCTTTCTTTGTTTTCTTTTATTTTCTCTCTTTCTTTGTTTTCTTTATTATTTTCTTGTTCTTTCTTTCTTTTGCCTCCTCAAATCCTGCTACATAAGTTTGGTACAGAAGATCGGGCGGGGGAGGAGGAAGAGTGGGGAAGGGAGGGGAGGAGGAGGAAGAGAGGGAAGGGAACGGAGGGAGGAGGAGGAAGAGAGGGGAAGGAGGGGAGAGGAAGAAGAAAAGAGGGGAGAGCAGGGGGAAGGAGGGGGAGAGGAGGGGAGGGGGAGCAAGGACGTCGCCTAGCGTGAATTATATCGCGTGAGGGAATCGTGGCGGTCGACAGATTGCGGATACGTGTAGAAGGAAAGAAGGAAGGAAAGGAAGGAAGGAAGGGGGAAGATGGGGGGTAGGGAAGGGGGAAGATAGGGCGGGGAAGGGTGGGATCGGAGGGAAGGAAGGAAGGAGGAAGGTGGGGGGACAGGGAATGGGGGAGAGGAGACGGGGTGAGGTCACGGGGTGGGGAAGGGGGGGAATCAGAGGGAAAGGGGGTTGGGGAGAGGAGAGAGGGGTGAGGGTAATGGGGAGGGGGGAGGGGGAATTGGAGGGATGGGGGATGGGGGAGAGAAGAAGGGAGGGGGATCTGGGGTGTTTGATTTATATGGGAAGAGGGTGGAGGGAAGGAAGACGTTGGGGGGGGGGGGTGAGCGGAACAAGGGGTGATTATCAGGGAAGGAAGGATTAGAGGGGGGAGGGGACTGGGAGGGAGGAAGGGGAGAAGGGAGAGGAGAGGGGGGTATAGGGAAGGCGGGGGAAACGAGTGTAAGTGACAAGAAAACGATCATTGCGGTAGGCCTATTGTTGCAGTTGATAGAATGGCGTGCGTCTCTCTCTCTCTCTCTCTCTCTCTCTCTCTCTCTCTCTCTCTCTCTCTCTCTCTCTCTCTCTCTCTCTCTCTCTCTCTCTCTCTCTCTCTTTCTCTCTCGTTCGATGGGTGTTGAGGCGTTGTCGAAGTCGGCTGATAAAAAGAAATTTTCTTAGAGCCTATTTGACCTTTTTTATTTCCGGAATTGAGGATAGGCCTATAAACCGTGCGTAATTGCCTTAGCCGCTGACAAGAGTAGTGAAAAAAATGGAAAATTGAAAACAAACGGTGTGAGATGCTTTGAAAAGGGGGGGAGGGGGGATGATGGTGGAGGGGAGGGAGGGGGGTGATGGTGGAGGGAGGGAGGGAAAAGAGGTGGAGGTAGAAAGGGAAGAAAAGGAGGAGAGGTTGGTATGGAGGTAAAAATTAGTGAGAAAAGGGAGAGAGAGACAGAAAACGGGATGTAGGAGTGGAGACGGAGAAGAGAACGGGAAGGCAGAGAGATGGAGAGGGAGAGGAAAGGGGGTGATAAAGAAAATGGAGTGGAAGGGAGAAAGAAATGAACAGAAATGGGGGGGAAGAAAAAATGGGAATTGGGAAGAAAAAGAGAAAAGGAAGAGGTTGAGAAGTGGTGGAAGAAGATGAGAGGAAGAGGAAAAGGGAAGAAGAAGAAGAAGAAGAAGAAGAAGAGAGAGAAAGAGAGAGATTGGATTAGGAGACGGGGAGGGGGAGGGGGAGGGAAGGGGTGGAGAGGGGAAGAGAGGATGTCGCATTACGAAGTCTAATGAGACGGTAGATGTTAATGAGGGTGTAATTAGAAAAAAAAAAAATCCTGCATATCTGTACTCTGCTGTTTGCGGAGATTTTGAGGCAATCCAACCTTTAATTAATCCGGTAATAGAGGAATGAATACGCAAAGAAGTTGATTTATTCAGTTCAGTTAATCGAAGGAGCTTTTTGCGTGTTTGTTTGTTTTTCGTCGATAGATTATTATGTCTTTTATTTATTTATTTGTTGTTGTTTCATGAAAGAAGAAATCAAATGCTAAAAGGGAATATAGCTGGCAGATGTATATAAGGTACGTGCACACACGCTCACTCACTCAAACTCGCACGTGCTTACGTATATTGAGGGAGAGGGAGGGAAAGAGAGAGGGAGAGAGGGAGATGAAGGGAGGGAGAGAAAGAGAAAGAGAGGAGACTGAAAAGAATCTTGCATTAAAGTGTGATTTTTTTCCGTTTTATGATTGCAGTATAACTTATAACCCGACTATAACAAAAAAAAATATATATATGCTAAAAGTTTATTGGAAAACGAAACTACATTTTCGAAATTAAACTGGATTTTCATCTTCAGAAAAAAAATCTTTCAATAAACTTTTTCGAGTGTACAAGTGATTTTCTCTCATTTTGTCAACGAGGTCGGCCATTTTGCTGTTCATTCTCGTAAAAAAAAAATGATCATTAGCTTGCATTCGTCTGTTTGTTTCTCTTTGTTCACGGAATTCTAATGTGCTCTTTATGATGAAATATAATTAGGGCGAGACTCCAGTAACCCAAAACATTTACTAGATAATGAAGTACTAACTAAGCTGATTGGGGAATTCCCCTAAAAAGCGGATTAAAGCGAATATTATCATTATCCTTAGCGATGAGTGAGAAAGATGGTAGTGATGTTTATTAATGATGCTGGTATTGAGTGTTAAAAGCAAAAGAAAAAAATATTAGGGGGAAGAATGATGGAGATGATGACTGCAAAAATGTTATATTGTTGACTCTCTCTCTCTCTCTCTCTCTCTCTCTCTCTCTCTCTCTCTCTCTCTCTCTCTCTCTCTCTCTCTCTCTCTCTCTCTCTCTCTCATATCCTACTACTACTACTACTACTACTACTGCAACTACTACTACTACTACTACTACTACTACTACTACTACTACTACTACTACTACTACTACTACTACTACTACTACTACTACTACTTTACTTTAGCCCTCATTCCTGCCGTCACGACATTTTTTACGACAAGAATCGAGGTGGTTGGGCTATGATCTGGAGTGGAGTCTATGGCAAAAATGAATGATCAAGCATGAAAATAATTATAAAGTGTATAAAACTGAATACAGAGTAGTATAGACGTACCTTAATGGACTTGTAATAGGTATTGAGCAGTGAAGGTGATAACTTCAAATTTCAGAGTCCGGAAGAACTGCAGTTTTAGGGGCTATTGGTAGTTTTTTTTTTCTCCTTTTCAATACAAGTCATATCGTTGACAGTACTTCAAAGCTATTAGCTGCGATTTTATGATATCGAGAAATCCAGAGTAGTGTATAATGATGCAGAAAAAATCGGTAAAATAAAAAGCAAACTCTTATTGGTAGTTTCCCAGGAATGGGGTGGAGCCAAACGTTTGGCAACACTGCATCAGATTAACTGGCGTAAAGAGAACCAAGCGACAGGTTTTACCAGTCTATGGACAGCTTTTGGCCATCGGAAAGGAAGGCCTATCTCTCCCTCTATCGCCTTTCCCTCCTTCCCCGTTCTCTTTGTATCTCTCACCATTTTTATTTTCCTTTCTTTAGAGGAAGAGTGAATAGCGGAGTAAAATTTCATCCTCGTCTTTCTCTCGGTGATACAGATCGTCGACTTCAGGCTTTTATTTGACGACCAGACGCTGCGGAGGTCGTTGGGGACAGGGGAAAGGGTCGTGGCTTTAGAGGCAGAGGAAAGGGAAAAAGTGCATGGGGGTTGCTTCTCGGTGGATTTGCACGAACATGTCGGGAGTCTGCAATGGCATTCGCACGGACGCACAAGAGGTGTAAGCAGGAGGAGGAGGGAGGGAGACGGAGAGAGAGTGAGACGGTGAGTGAATATGTGAGAGACAGGCAGGGAGGCAGAGAGAGAGAGAGGGTTAGAGAGAGAAAATGGGAGAGGGAGATAGACAGGCAGAGACGTAGAACGAGAGGTAGGCGGGGAAAGAGACAGACAGACAGAGAGAGAGAGAGAGAGAGAGAGAGAGAGAGAGAGAGAGAGAGAGAGAGAGAGAGAGAGAGAGAGAGAGAGAGAGAGGGTGGGAAAGATAAATAGAAGAGAAAGAGGAAAAGAAAATCCTGTGTGCCATCGAGCCCCCTTCCCCCCTTCCTGCCCCCCCCAAAAAAAAAGAATAAATATTGGAAAGTCATTTACAAACGAAAACGAGAGAATACGTTATTGCAGCTGTTGCACGTACCCTGCTACGGTTGAGCCTTCCTTCCCCATTCCATCCACACGTGTTAATGAAAACCTCCCGCTTAGCTGTCGAAGGGAGAGGGAGGTGGGCGTGCGGGCGGGCGACTCAGCTGCCGTCTGTCCACTGCCTTTATCTCTCTTTCTTTTGATTCTCTCTTTCTTTTGTTTCTCTTTATTTCTCTCTCTCTCTTCCCTTCTCTTCTCTTCTTCTCCCCCCCCCCCTCTCTCTCTCTCTCTCTGTCTGTCTGTCTCTCTCTCTCTCTCTCTCTCTCTCTCTCTCTCTCTCTCTCTCTCTCTCTCTCTCTCTCTCTCTCTCTCTCTCTCTCTCTCTCTCTCTCTCTCTAGCAGTGTTGCCATGGACGCTGCATGAAAGGGTTTCCGGCCCATGCTTTTCAAACTGAAAGTCATCCTTATGCTCCTCGTCTAATGAGCGGTTACCTGGGAAACTGCTCCAAAACAATAATGGGGGCACTCTCATCCGGGTTTTCTCGGCGGGGGGGTGGGGGTGGGGGGGCATTTTTTCCATACCCGAGCTTTTGGACCTGGAAGCTTTTCGAGGCCTTTGTCCGTGTGTAGATTGGCGTAGGAATATATGGAGAAAATCTGTGTATTTCGTATATGTTCGTATTTTGAGTACTTTTTTGGACTCTGCAGCTGTACCTTATATGTATGCATACGTATATATACATACGCACCTAATTACTTAAATATATAGATGCCTACATACAAGCGTACATACATACATACATGCATCCATACTTGCATGCATATATATATGCATGCATTCATGTATGTATACAGACACGCATACAGACATACATAGGCAAAAGAGGCCATCAAACATTTCAAAGTAAGCAAAGTAACACCATTTATATACGTATTATTATTATTATTATATATATATTTTTTTCTTTTACGTAGGATATTCTCGTACCGCGTTTGTGAGAGCGAAATCAAATTAGCTTGATGTCCTTATTTATATATATTTTTCTTTGCGTTGATAGAAGAAGTATGTATGCGTGTTGGTGTGTGTATGTATATATTGATGGGTATGTGGATGTTTTGCTAACACATACAAATAGGTGCGTTTTACTGAAAGAATTACTCAGTATAATGGACCCTAAACTTTTTCCCAGTAATTTGATTGTTGTTTCAAAGTGTGATTATGTCTAAGAGAAATATAAATATACTATTTTATCTATTAACTGATTATGGACGTTATCAACCATTATCACTGTAGTTATTATTATCGTTATTATTATTATTATTATTGTTATTATTATTATTATTATTATTGTTGTTGTTGTTATTATTATCATCATCATCATCCTCATCATTATCATCAATCAATTATTATCAGGGGTCGGGGGTTAGTAGGGTATGTGAAAGGTTTTGTGTGTGTGTGTGTGTGTGTGTGTGTGTGTGTGTGTGTGTGTGTGTGTGTGTGTGTGTGTGTGTGTGTGTGTGTGTGTGTGTGTGTGTGTGTGTGTGAGGGGGGTGAGTAGGGTGTGTGTATGGTTTTGTGTGTGTGTGTGTGTGTTCGTTTTTTTTTGCATGTGCGTGTTCATGGGCGTCTTAAAAATTGTTTTTTTCATTAATCATTCATGTACGTAATATCGCCATTTTGTATTTATTTTGTTTTGTATTATTCCTTCTACTTTTAAGTCATGTAACGCGATAAAAACTTTATTTAATGTCCATCTATATTTCGTATTTTTCTTAGAGGAATACATAGGATAGGACTTTTAAAAATGTGTGGAAGGGGGGGGGGTTGAAGCGATTATACGAATCCCGATTAAACATCAATGGAGCGATTAATAGCCTTCACATGGAATTATCGCTTAAATTTTACATGTATGAAAAAAGAAGAGACGAGAAAAGAAAAGAAGAAACTTACTTTTCATCTGAAGGTTACAATGATGGTCAATGCAACATAGGACAGCAATATGCAATCTATCAGACTCTAGAATGAAACCCGTGCATTAATGGCGGGTTATGGCAGTTCCAGCTTGTTTTTTTCGTGGAAGGGTTAGGCCAAGATCGTTGTCATGGAAACATTTCTTTCCTGATGTGTTTGTGCCAAAAAGTAGAGGAAAAGAGAGTCAGAGGTGTGTGTGTGTGCGCGTGTGTGTGTGCATGTGCGTGTGGGCGTGTGTGTGTGCATGTGTGTGTGGACGTGTGTGTGTGTTTTTTTTTCTTATGTTTCTTTTGTACATATGTGTGTGTGGGCGATTGCATGCGGTAATGATATGCAAGCGTCCAGACTTTTTCAGTAAAGATATATCATCTATATGAACACACATAATGTAGCATTACATTCCACTAACACGCAAGCGGAATGATATAAGATAATAGTGTATTAGAGTTGAATGAAATGCAGTAATAGTCGCAGCGTTATACCAGAATGACCTGGGGAGAGGAGGAGAAGGTTGGGAGCAAAGAGGCTAGGAGGAAGGGGCCAAGAGGAGAGGAAGGGGACGGGGAGAGGAGAAAGAGGGGGAGGAGATGACGGGGACGGAGACGAGGGAGAGGAGAAGGACGGGGACGGAGGAGAGGAGGAAGAAACGAACGAGGACGGGGGAGAGGAGGAAGAGAAGGAGGAGGAGAGGGACGGGGACGGAGGAGAGGAGGAAGAGACGAACGAGGACGAGGGAGAGGAAGAAAAGAAAGAAGAGGAGAGGAAGAGGAGAAGGACGGGGACGGAGGAGAGGAGGAAGAGAAGGACAGGGACGGGGGGAGAGAAGGAATAACGGGGGAGTAAGAGAAAAGTAATGAGATTATCACATGCAAACCAATACCCGCCTTGTACCCACACCCCGTGCTTGGCACTCGGCTCCCCGTCACGCTAGCTTGACGTGTGTGCGTCCTTTGTTCACGTGGACAAAGGAGTAAGAGAGATAAAAAAAAACGATAATTGAGAAGGAAGGCGAATGATATAGAAAGAAGAAAAAAAATCAAAGTAATACATAAACGTGGCGTGTGAACAATACGTTTTACTCGCTCTTAAAAAAAAGCCTTCTGGTTCCGACGTTGCCCTGAGACACGTATAGTTCTCGCGTCCGCTTTATCAGATCGTCGCCACATGCACGTCCAGTCGCATGTCAGGCACCCGCAATCACGTGTAATTATAAGTCCTTTTCTAATGAATTTTCTAAGAGTCCAAAATCACGATCTGACGCATGATTCTGCATAGCTCTCTCTTCGCTTGCTCGCCCGTGGCACTAACAGGAAGGCACTCAGCGGCAGTGTCGTAAAGCAGTTACGATGATTAGGGGTCGGAAGCCAGTTGAACATAAACAAGGTTTATTTTGCATTAGTTAACAAACAACGACATAAATAAGATATTTAACAATTAATAAATATTTGTAGTTTAACAATCAACAAATCAACAATAACAGTCAACAGACGAATATACAAATAACAATAATTACAAATATTCAAGTGACACTGAGTAGATTAACGTGAGGCATTGCAGATTTACATGTGTGTGTGTGTGCGTGCGTGCGTGCGTGCGTACGTGCGTGCGTGCAGGAAACGCGAATGTGCTTAGATACATGTATGCGGACTGCATATGTTCCCAGTGTTTCGATTGCGTGTTAATTTGTATATGTGGCTTTGGATCTCGTGTGTATATGTATAATATGCGTGTAAGAATGTGCGTCTGTTTGCTTCTATGTGTTTCTGTATGTGTGCTTATTTAGATACACGTGATTGTGTCCGTTACTCTGTGTAAGTTTATGTTCGTACGTGTGTGTGATTCTCAAAGGAGTGCATTGGAGTTGAAATCGCAAGCCCCTGGACGTATGGCACTGTCTTCGCCGTCGCCTCCTCAAGCCCTGGAAGTCGCTTTGAGGTTCTGCTGTGCCTGCGCTTGCTTCTTCCTGTTCAGGAGTTGACCTTGGATGACCTGCGTGATCCTCTCGATGTCGGTCAGGTCAGAGAGGGGGCGCAGCACCGTGTTCCGCTCTCCGGGGCTCGGTGCCGGCGCTGAGGTCCCCGAGGGCGTCGCGGAGTCCGTCGTCGCTCCTTCGGTTGAGTCCTCAGGGGCGTCGGCCTCGGTGGGCGTGGGCGTGGGCGTGGTGGTGGTGGCGGCGGCGGGTGTTGTTGGTTTTGGCGTCGCCTCGGTGGTGGTGGTGGTGGTGGACGGGGCAGCGGAGGTGGATTCCAGGATCTGCTGCGAGGGCATGCTGCTGTTGCACACGTTGTCGGGCACGCTGGTCTTGAACGTGCAGTACCTGTGACGGGAGGGTCGGGGAGAGATGGTTGTTATTGATGGTTGAAATGATAATTAGCTTTTTACATACTGGATGGCCGTATGTGTAAAATAAATCATTTTGTAATCAGTCATTCTGATTATATAATGATGCTTGTCTTGATAATTACGGTTGTTTACATTCTCGGTGGCCGTAAGTGCAAGATAAATCATTTTGCAATAGTTATTCTGATTATATAATAATGCTTTTCTTACAAATAGATCGAAAATATATAATGTTTTCAATACAGAGTGATACTGAAATAAGCGACGTAAACATTATGATATGCGGAAGCAATTACGTTGATGAATATTATAGACTACTCGTAAATACTCTTTCCATAAAGATAAGCGCTTAACATAATTACCCAATGACTCTACGTAAATTGACAGAGTTAAAATTAATACATGTTCTGTTTCAGGTAAATACAGTCAGCTCCTCCCACCTCCCTCCATATGCATTTATTTATGTTTTCTCTTAAAAAAAAAAAGAAAGAAAAAAAAAAGATATTGTGACCCTTCGCTTGGGAGATAAAGTGCGCGCCGAGTAATGAAATGTGGCGTGGCGTTCCCGTAGGTTTTTATACGCACTAAGAAGATAGAATGTGGAAAATACAATACGAGTGACAATGGGCGGCGAGGTACGTTTTGCCCCCTTGTCAACATTTGCATCACACTGATATTAATGTGATTAATAGATATTTTTAGGATATCCCTCTCGTACCCATGGTAATGTGAGGAAATTTATATTTATATATATTTTTTTTCTCTCACGGCGGTAATGAATAGGAAAGTTTTGTTGAATATCCGTTTTTTCTTGTTTATTTCCCCTCTTTTTGGGGATTCTGTTCTTAGTTTTTAAGGATTATTTCTATCTTCTGTTCATCCCTTTGTATTGGTTTACTGGGGACGAAAAGTAAAACAAGAAGAGGGACTTTGTGTGTGTGTGTGTGTGTGTGTGTAAGTTTCTGTGTGCGTGTGAGCGTGTACGTCTTCGCCTATGTCCCTGTCTGTGACTGCGAATCGTCCGTCTACATGCCACTTTATCTGTATCTGCGAATGTGTGTGATTGTGGGCGTGCGGGCGTGTGAATCTTACCTGAGCTTTGGGTCGAAGCGCAGGTCGCCAGGGCAGGTGTAGTGCGAGCGTACGTATCCCTCACTATTTGGCGTCAGCTTGGAACATCCGTAGAACTGTGGGGGGGGGGGAGGAATGAGAAAGATGTTAATAATGTTACTCTCTCGTTGTTTCAGTCAGGTGACATTTATTTATTTATTATTATTATTTTATTTAGTTAGTGAGTTTTTCGTGTTTTTTTTCTCTTTTCCAGTGTTTCGCTTTTTTGGTTATTTCTCTCTCTCTCTCTCTCTCTCTCTCTCTCTCTCTCTGTCTCTCTCTCTCTCTCTCTCTCTCTCTCTCTCTCTCTCTCTCTCTCTCTCTCTCTCTCTCTCTCTCTCTCTCTCTCTCTCTCTCTCTCTCTCCCCCTCCTCCTTCCCTCTCTCTTTTCCTCCCTCCCCCCTCCCTCTGCCTCCCTCTCCCCTCTGCCAACCACAAAGGCAAGTGATGTCAGAGGCGGCGACGTTGCTAAGGCAAATCCAGAAGGACATTGTGGCGGAGGAGTGTAGTGTTAAAAGGGAAGAAAAAAGAATATATATGAATTATTATTATTATTATTATTATTATTATTATTATTATTATTATTATTATTTCGTTTTTTTCATGTGTGAGAAAGAGAGAAATATATGTGAATTATTTATGTTATAATATTATCTCTCTTTTTTAATCTTTTCCTGTGTGTTTGTTTGCTTTTCGGTTTCGCTTTCATTTGTTTTCTGTCTGTTTGTATCTGTTTGTCTGTTTTTCCTATCTCTTCCTCTCTCCCTTCCCCACCACCCTTTGTCTCTCTATCTATCTGTCTATCTATCTATCTATCTATCTATCTATCTATCTATCTATCTCTATCTCACCTCTCCTCTCTCTCTCTCCCTCTCTCCCTATCCCTGTCTTTCTCTCTCTCTTTCCTTATACCCTCCCCCCACCCTTCTATCTCTCTCTTTCTCTTTCCCTCTCTCTCTCTCTCTCCCTCGTCCTCTCCCTCTCCTTCTCTCACCCTCTCTTTCCTATTTATCAACCTCATTTGAATTCTTATTCTTTCGTAATTTATAACCTAATTACTGTCACCCTAACAGCAGTGCGTCGTTTACGCCCTTCTTTCTCTCCGCAATAATTCATTTTCTGCGTCCCGTTATAATTTTCCCGAAAGTGTCGCACATTCTTCATAAACCTTCTTGTGAATCTCCATCATCCGATAGTTAAAGACTGTTTGGCAACTGAGCGTAATGTATATGCAATATTCTCCCTTATGTACTTGGGCCGTGTGTGTCTTTATTCTCCTTTCTACTACTACTGAGTGGAGAAAGGATGTTGGGAAGGAGATGTATGCTAAACACGGGAATAAAGGAACCGCAAGAAATTGCAAATGAATGAGAAAGGGCGACAAAAATTACACTGGCTGGCAACAAGGGCGTGGGCGTGAGTTACCACTTGACGTTTTTTTTCAAGTGCGTAAGTTCTATTTTCCCGTCTTTTCCTTGGTGATTGTCGGTCTTGTGTAATCTCCTCCTCCTCCTCCTCCTACGCTGGTTTCATGGTTGTATGAATTTTATTATGTAGATAAAGTTCATGAATAAAAGAGTTCTTTGATACGAGCGAAATGAAGTAGAGGGAAGAGATAAAATGAGGCAAACACTATGAGGTATGATGATAAAACTGATGAGGAATTTGATGTTTTTTGAGGGTGTGAGTGTAATCAAGAAATTAATGTTAAGGCGATGATGAAGATAGTTATTAAGATGTTGATGATGCTGGCTGTAAAGTGATGATAAGCATGATGACTGGAATTATGGATATGATGTCAGAGGGACATGATGTAAGTATTTATAAGTAGATGAAAGACAGTGGTTGAGTTTAGCTTTGATGATAACAAGGGTGATGCTTGTACGAAAGTTATTAACTAGAGTAGAAGTGGTGGGTAGTGAGGACCAAAAAGTGATTATATTTGCGATGATAATGACCTTTATGACGAAACTCGACCAGAAGAACGAGGATGAATGAGAAGGAAATGAATATGCATCATGGTGGCAATATTGCATAATCGTCTCCCGCTTGTTTCAGTGAATGCAAGGGAAAGAATCTTCGTTGCACCAGAGGTTGTGCAACACTCTTGGTGATGGCTCCGAACTCCGACCCTTATGGTATTGATAATGTTTATGATAATGGTGGTGATGATGACTAATGATGTTGATAATTATAATAATCTTGAGGATGAGGATAATGACAATGACAGCCATAGCAGCAATTAATATTATGATGATAATAGTAATGGTAATGATAATGATGATGATAATGATGATGATAGTAATGGTAATGATAATGATAATAACAGCAATACTAATGTTAAGTATCAGGACAATTTATTTTACTTTACCCGCTTAGCTTACTTCCCTCCCCTCCCCTCGCCCCTCCCTTTCCCTTTCTCTTAAAAGACCTATGGTTGGTAATTCTTGATCATGGCCTCCCCCTCCCCTCTCCCTTTTACCTTACCCTACCTTTTCTTACCCTACCCTTTCCTCTCTTCTCTTCTCCCTTCCTCCCCTCTCTCCCCCTACTACTCTCCCCTCCTCTACTACTCTCCCCTCCTCTACTACTCCCCCTCCTCTACTCCCTCCCTCCCTCTACTATTCCCTCTCCCCAACTCCCTCCCTCTACTACCTCCCCCTTTCCCTCTGCTACTCTCCCTTCTCCCTACTTCCCTCTCCCCTCCCCTCTACTATTCCCTCTCCCCTCCCCTCTACTATTCCCTCTCCCCTCCCCTCTACTACTTCCCCTTTCCCCCTACAGCCCTCTCCCCCTCCTCCGTACTTCCCCTTTCCCCAACTCCCCTCTCCCCCTCTCCCCCTACAACCCCCTCTCCCCCGTACTCATTTCTCTACTACTCCCCCCCCTCCCCCCCAACACGCAGGCTGAGGTCACGATCATCACACAGACAATCTTCGCGGCTTGTTCGTAATGACTATTGTGTCTTTGGTGATGTGATTATGCCTCTGCTTTGATTATCCTCGGGGTGGTCATTAGCAGAGAGGGAGGGGGGGGGGAGGGGGGGGGGGAGGGGGAGGGAGAGAGGGAGAGAGGGGAGGGAGGGAGAAGGATGATTGTTTGATTGAGTTTCGAGTTGCTCTGAATCATTTCTGTTTCTCCCTTGCTCTCTCTCTCTCTCTCTCTCTCTCTCTCTCTCTCTCTCTCTCTCTCTTCTCTCTCTCTCTCTCTCTCTCTCTCTCTCTCCCTCTCTCTCTTTCTCTCTCTTCTTTTCTCTCTCTCTCTCTCTCTCTCTCTCTCTCTCTCTCTCTCTCTCTCTCTCTCTCTCTCTCTCTCTCTCTCTCTCGCTCTCGCTCTCGCTCGCTCTCCCTCACCTCTCCCTGAAGCCATTCACTCCCTCCCTCACCTCCCCCTCACCCCCCCCTCACCTCTCCCCCAACCCCCCAACACGACACCAGGCCAGCCCCGAGTCTTCGAAATTGCAACGACCAGCAATTGCAATATCAATCGAGCGTGCGATTTGATACCATTAATTACGCAGGTATTACTTTCGTCATGATACCCGATAGTTGAGCAGATTTCGGTGCGGGGAGTTTGTGGTCTCCTTTTGCATAATTGGGGGGGGGGGGTCGGATGGGGTTTATGGGGGATGGGGGAGGGGTGTGGGGTAGGATGGGGGATGGGAGAGGGGTGTGGGGTAGGATGGGGATGGGAGAGGGGTGGGGTAGGATGGGGGGAGGGATGTGGGGTCGGATGATGGGGGGTGTGGGGTAGCATGGGAGATGGGGTTTATGGGGGAGGGTGGAGGGGGTGGGGTTGGATGAGGGGGATGGGGGAGGGTGTGGGAGTCGGGTCGGGTCGGGTCGGGTCGGATGAAGGGAAGGGGAAGGGAGGGAAGGGGGTGGTCCGGTTTACGTCGCAACTCTGTTCATTGGGGGATCGTTAACGCGACACACCGGCGTTGGTGTAACCTCTTTGGCGGGATTAGGGTGGTCGCTTACGGGTGGGTCCGGGAGATAGGGTATTGTTTTCTTTTTTTTTTTTTTGCTTTTCTTTTGTTTCTTGGTTTGGGATGTCTGTATTTTTCTTTTCTTTTCTCGGTTTTATTTTTTCTCTCTCCTTTTATATTCTCTCTCTCTCTCATTCTCTTTCTCTCTCTCTCTCATTCTCTTTCTCTCTCTCTCTCATTTTTCTCTCTCTCTCTCATTCTCTCTCTCTCTCTCTCTCAATCTCTCTCTCGCTCACTCATTCTCTCTCTCGCTCACTCATTCTCTCTCTCTCTTCTTCTCTTTCTCCTCTTTTTCTCATTTTCTCTCCTTCTTCTCTTTTCTTT
>NC_091576.1:23236263-23248763 GCF_042767895.1 Penaeus vannamei
AATCTCGTCTTCTATTTGTCACCTCTATTTATCTTTTCTCAGCTTTTCCCTTCTTTCGTTCGCTCCTCGTCCATATCCCCTCTTCGCTTCTGCCTCATTACCTGTTCTTAATCCTCTTCTTCCTACCCTATCCTCTCTCCTTACCCATCTTCCTTCTCTCCCCTTCTTCCTCTTCCTCTTTTCCCCTTCTCCCTTCTCATGTCTCTTCTTCCCACCTGTCCTTCTTTCTCTCCTCTTCGTCCCCTTCCTCTTTTCCCTTCTCCCCTCTCCCTTTTCCCTTCTCATCTCCCTTCTTCCCACCTGTCCTTCCTCCTCTCTCCTACCCCTTTTCCTTTCTCCCTCTCCCTTCTCATCTCTTCTCTCCCTGTCCTTCGTCCTCTTCCCATTTTCCCTTCTCCCTCTCCCTCTCCCTTTTCACTTTTCATCTCTCTTCCCACCTGTCCTTCCTCCCCTCTCCCCTCTCCATTCTCTCCTCTTCTCTTCCCACCTGTCCTTCCTCCCCTCTCCCTCTCCTCTTCCCACATGTCCTTTCTTCTCTCCCCTTCTTCCTCTTCTTTTCCCCTCTCTCCTTTCCCTTCCTCTTCCCCCTCCGTTCCCTCCCCGTTGCTGTCATGTCCACCTGTTGTTCTCCGTGACTCACAAGCTCGTAACGCCCCTTCCTTGTTCATTCTCTCTCTCTCTCTCTCTCTCTCTCTCTCTCTCTCTCTCTCTCTCTCTCTCTCTCTCTCTCTCTCTCTCTCTCTCTCTCTCTCTCTCTCTCTCTCTCTCTCGCTCTCTCGCTCTCTCTCTGTGTTTCCCTCTCTCTCTCTCTTTACCATACTTCTTACCTTATTTTTTATCGTATTCTTCGGCACACGATTGAAAAGATAAACAAAGTAGATAGAATAAAAAAGTAAGAAAAGAAAACCAGGAAATCAAATTCCATTTTTCCGAGTAGTTAATTGATCAATTTCTTCCTCTTTCTCCCGTGGTGAAAAGGGGGGGGGGGGGTGAGTGATGGGAGGGGGGGGGTACGGAACACGGATGTTGTGTGTGGGTTAGTAGAGTTAACATTAACCAATTACCCAATTAGGGTCATATAGGGACGCCGCGAGAGGGAGAGGGGAAAGCGAGGGAGGGAGGGATGGAGGGAGAGAGGGAGGGAGGGGGAAGAGAGGGATGGAGGGGGAAGAGAGGGAGGGAGGGGGAAGAGAGGGAGAGAGAGAGGAAGGGAGGGGGAAGTGAGGGAGAGAGAGAGAGAGAGGGTGGGAGAGGGGAAAGAGAGGGAGAGAGAGTGAGGGGGAAAGAGAGGGAGAGGGAGGTGGAGGGAAGGAGGAGAGAGATATTGAGAAGGAGGGAGTGAGAAAGGTACAGGGAAGGAGGGAGAGGGAGTATAGTGGAGAAGGATAAAGAAAAAGAGTAGAGGGAAATGAGAGGGAAACATACGAAGGTATAGAGAGAGTGAAAATAGGAGAAAAACAATGAAATTAGATCGAAACCATAGGAACAGAGCCACGAAGATTAGAAAGAACGAAAGCAAAACAGAGATGACGGAGATACGAACAGATTGTAAGGAGAGTAAAACGAATAATGAGAGATATCCTCATATTAGACAAAAACGGAATGAAAAGAAAAAAATCAGATAAACCAACATGTAATCACGACGTGAAATAAAACATAACCAAAGGATAAACATACAAAAACTTTTAAACAAACAAACACACGCGAGGGGGAATAACAAGACTGGAGAACAAAATGGAATCCAAAAATACGATTAAACAAAACGACGTGTGTGTGTAAATAAGGTCGTAAAGTCTCCACCTGCGATGCACAAAAATAGTCCCCAACGCGTTTCCTTTTTCTTTTCTTTTTTTACGTATCGGTTTTGGAAGACCTGACTGCGGCCGCTAAACTGATTTCCGGTGGTTAAATCCTCCCACGGTGTCTCATACATGGACAGGCGGCACTGCACGGTGGCACTCGACACGCACAGGCACTGGAGGGACTCGCACATACGTTCTGTTAAGGTGAACCGTATTCGTGTTGACGAATGGAGAAAAGGTATGAATGAGAATGAATAATATCTTCATAATACG
This sequence comes from Penaeus vannamei, assembly GCF_042767895.1. Classification (NCBI taxonomy): domain Eukaryota; kingdom Metazoa; phylum Arthropoda; class Malacostraca; order Decapoda; family Penaeidae; genus Penaeus; species Penaeus vannamei. Next base: position 23,238,339 of record NC_091576.1, read on the forward strand.
TCTTTGAATGGTATCGAATATACCTTCGTCGAAAATACATGTATATCTGACGAAGATCTATTCGAAACCGGTCAGACACATCTCTTGCTTTGTGAAGATATTCATTCTCAATCATACTTTTCCTACTTCTGTTAAAGTATAGATATTGTTTTTTTTTTCCTTCTTCTTTTACAGAGCTATGTATACACACCCGGTTACATGCATACGTACGTGTTGGTTTTCGTTCACACATCCCCCTTGCATGTAAAGCCACGTACTAAACTTGTCAAACGTGTTTCGACAAGGCAAAGAGTTTGACATTTGCTGTGGGGGGTGGGTTATCGGGATTGCATTCACGGTACATGGCTTGTTCCTAGACTGTACAAGTTGGCTTTCAGTCACATAGCCACACATACGCAAGTTGACGTACCGTATACAGGTATATGTCGGCGTTCGCAAACACACACGGGTTCCCAACATACTTTCCCTAACATACCTTGCCCATTATATCTTCCCCACCATACTTTCCCAAACATACCTTCCCCAACATACCTTCCCAAAAATACTTTCCCTAACATATCTTCCCCGACATATCTCCCCCAACATACCGTCCCCAACATACCGTCCCCAACATACCTTCCCACGCCTGCTTGATTTCGCTGTTCTTTCACGTCAAGTAAATGCAAATGTATATATAAAGGCTTAAATGTGCGAGTTGATATAGATGTGATCTGCGTTTTAGCGAAATATTGAAGTATGAGGACATATATGTTGAGAAACATACAAAGGTGCAAATGAAGGGAATTGCTCTCTCTCTCTCTCTCTCTCTCTCTCTCTCTCTCTCTCTCTCTCTCTCTCTCTCTCTCTCTCTCTCTCTCTCTCTCCTCTCTCTCTCTCTCTCTCTCTCTCTCTCTCTCTCTCTCTCTCTCTCTCTCTCGCACTCAAACACACTCACTTAAAACAAACGAAGAACCGAAAGGTAATTTTAATCGGCAACCCCCCCCCCCAAATAAATAAATATATATATATATATATATATATATATATATATATATATATATATATATATATATATATATATATATATAACGTATAAGACAACGAGATGAAGAGAAAGATATATGTATGCATAGCTTAAAACACCTGCCACTGTGCTTACCGTAGTGCAGCCGTCGGGGTCTTGCAGGTAGCCGATGTTAGCATCCACACCTGTAATATGTGAATCACGATAAGCAAGGTGGAATTTAGAGGATATTTTCCACATCTGTAATATGTAAATCAGGATAAGCAAGGTGCAATTTAGGTGATATTTTTTATGTGTACGTTATGATTCTCCACAGTTCATGATCGCGTGATGTATATACACACGGACATGGGGATGGGGGAGGGAGAGTGGGAGAAGTGGGGGGGAGGGAGGGAGGGAGAATGGGAGAAGTGGGGGTGGGGGAGGGAGAGTGGGAGAAGTGGGGGTGGGGGAGAGAGGATGGGAAGAGTGAGGGGGGGGGGGGGTTGCAGACACGGAACAAGATTAAATGAATTACGAAAGAAAGAAGGAAAGGAAGAGGAAATTCCCCCAACGCTGACACCTTGAAGCGGCCCCGTAATCACACTTTTCTTTGTAAAGTCGTTGAATTAATCACGAGAGTCGTTGGGGCGCGATGTGACCGCTGGCATTTGGGACCTCAAGGCAGACGGAAGAAGGACACTGGCAGGAAAGGAGGAGGGAAAGGACTCGTAGGAAGAGGACTCGCAGGATCAACCTCAAGGCGGACGGGAGAAGGACAGAGCCGGGAAGGGAGGAGGGAAAGGACTCACACGAAAGGGACTCGCAGGGTTAACCTCAAGGCGGACGGGAGAAGGACAGACCCGGGAAGGGAGGAGGGAAAGGACTCACACGAAAGGGACTCGCAGGATCAACCTCAAGGCGGACGGGAGAAGGACAAAGCCGGGAAGGGAGGAGGGAAAGGACTCACACGAAAGGGACTCGCAGGATCAACCCCAAGGCGGACGGGAGAAGGACACGGGCAGGAAAGGACTCGTAGGAAGAGGACTCGCAGGATCAACCTCAAGGCAGACAGGAGGACAAAGCCAGTAAAGGAGGAGGAAAAGGAGAAGGACAATGTAAGGAAAGGAGGAGAAAAGGGACTCGTAGGATTAGATACGGATATGTAGGTGTGGATTCTTGGAGGTTTAGAGGGCATGTGTGATGTGTGTGTGAGTAGATTGATGTAGACAGTGATAGGTGTTTTTTCTTGTGTATATACGTCCTTGTATATTATGTGACTGTGTGCATGAATAAAAATATATACATACAAATAGACAAATGAATAGATTGATAAATAGATATTTGTTTATATATAGGGAATTGATCAGACATGGATAAACAAGGCGAGCAAGAAACCGACAAAAAAACAAAAACGAAAACAAAAGCTACCCCGTCCCCCCCCCCCCACCCGACCCCCGCAGCGCCACTCACAGGATTTGGTGACGAGGTCGAAGACTTCCGAGGGCGAGCAGACGGCGATGTCCGAGGTGAAGACCCCCCGAAACTCCTCCCGACAGACGTGGAAGCGGGTGCAGGATCTCCGGTCGGCTACCAGTTGGGCGTCCTCCTGCGGGGATGGGCTTTGGTGAGAGGGTTGGACTCGGATAGGAGGATGGAAGGGGAAGTGGATGGGAGGTGGGGGTTGGGAGGGGAAGGGGAAGGGGATGGGAGGTGGGAGTTGGGAGGTGGGAGTTGGGAGGGAAAGGGGATGGGAGGGGAAGGGGAAGGGGTTGGGTTTGGAAGGGGAAGGAGGTGGGGGATGGCAGGAGAAGGGTTGTGATTCCCTCTCGTTTGCTCAACGAGTAAGCCGATTAAGCTTGTTTGAGTGAACCAATAGCATGATATAATTATGAAGAAAAAAATATTTCCATTCTCTGATGAATATTAAAGAGTACTTCCCTTCCTCTGAAAACATGTTAGGAAAAGCCGAATCCCCGGGGCGCGCCAAGGCCTCGAACCACTCACCTCGCACGGCTTGATGGGCTCTGACGTCACGGGAACCAGGAGAACCTCCGTCATCACAAACAGCGCTGTCAGGGTTGCCAACCTCCTCGCCAACGTTGCCATTTTCTCCTCTGAATGTGGGACGCGATGGCTCTCCTTTCAGCTGGCTCTCGCCGTCTCGCTTCGGGGTTCCTTCCGAGGACGCCGCTGGGGTGGTCGTGGGGGGGCTGTGGGGGGTGGGGAGGGGAGGTCTTTAGATGGGAATGGGAAGAGGTGTGGACATGGGCGCGCGCGCACTTACACGCACGTGCAAATACACACATACGAAAACATACACATACGAAATTACACACATTCAAACACACAAACACACAACCAAACAAGTACTCTTACACAGAGAAACGAAGGATATGCCAAAGTGCCTCGAGCATGGCTGGCAGTGGCGCCAGAGTCGAGAGTAAATGGCACTGTGCCACAAGAAGCACTCGCTTGCCCATATGGAAAGACAGATTGAAATTCAAGTACATACGGAAAAGTATAAATATACTTATTTACGCACATTCACTGCTTACAAAGAGATGTATAAAGTTATGGAAAAAAGTTCCAATGTATGTATATACTCTGATAGATATCTTTCCCCCTACACAGCTATATCTATACACGTATATATATAGGAGTAAACGAGTTATTTGCCCAGCCCGCTGTCGGTTGGGTGAAAATTAAATGGTTAGGGCGAGGGGACACGGATGGCAGTGTATGTAGCATGAAAGGGAGGGAAAGAGACGGAGAGGGAAGGATGGGGGAGCAAAAAGAGGTAAGGGAGGGAGAGGGGTAGGAAGGGAGGGAGATAGGGGAGAGAGGGGAAGGAAGGAAGGGAGGGAGAGAGAGGGGAAGAAAGGGAGGGAGATAGAGAGAAAGGGGTGAAAGAGGAAAGGAAAAAAGAAAACCGAGAGAACGAGACGTAGAAGAGAAGAAAGGCAGAGAAAGAGAGAAAAGAGAAGAAAGAAAGGTGATAGAGACAAAAAAAGAAAGAAAAAGAAGAGGGATGGAGGAAGGGGTTGGAAAGGGAAGTGGATAGACAAGGTAAAGAGACGGATAAAACGAATTCTGGGATTTGCAGACATGATCCCGTTTTTGCCAGCCCTAACGTGGTGAAGCAAGAATGAGATGCTGAAGGTATGCTGCCTCTTTTATTGTGTAGGATGGCAGGGGGGGGAGATGTCACAATGATTCATTAATCTCTCTGCCTGCGTTGTGTGTCTGCCTGTCTTCTTTTTTTTTCTTTTTTTTTTTTTGGTTTGTTTGATATATGCATATACATGCATATATCAGATATATGTATCTTTAAATACACACACACGCACGCATACATGAGAGAGGGAGAGAGAGAGAAAGAAAGAGAAAGAGACAGAAAGAAAGAAAAAGAGAGACAGAAAAAGAAAGAAAAAGAGAGAGAGATAGAAAGAGAGAGAGAAAGAGAGAGAGCTAGGAAGAGAAAGAGAGAGAGCAAGAAAGAGAAAGAGAGACCAGAAAGAAAGAGGAAGAGAAACCAGAAAGAAAGAGGAAGAGAGACAGAGAAAGAAAGGGAAAAAGAAAGAGAGGCAGAAAGAAAGAGAATGATAGAGAAAGAAAGAGAAAGAGAGACAAAGAAAGAAAGAGAGACAGACAGACAGACCCAGCGGGTGATCGGCGCGTATCCCATATAATAATTAAGGCACGTTCAGCGTCGCTAACAAAGGCGTGTCGAGCGCGTACGACCCAAACAAAGTGCACCTGACACGCGAAAACCGCCGTTGTTTGTGCGCTAAATGCATTACGTGGTTTGTGGGGCGGAAGATTAGGCATGCGGGCCTTGCTGGGATTGCCGCTTCTCTGTGTTTGTTTGTTTTTTTATTTTCTTTCTTTCTCTTTCTAGTTTGGGTTGTATTGTTTGTTTTGTTGTTTCTATCCTCTCTCTCTCTCTCTCCCTCTCAACCCTCTCTCTCTTCCTCTCCCTTCCTCCCCATCCCTTCTCCCTCTTTCAATCTCTCTTTTATGTTGAAGAATTCCTCACAGTATGAAGGGAAAGGAATATGCAGACACAGCATATTGGGTGTATCTTTTTTTTTCCTTTTTCTTTTTTCGTCTTTATTTTCTTGGCTTTCCTGTTTGCATGGCGGGATGGCTTCGTATGCAAAATGTCAAGAATTACGGGATTTTTTGCATAATAGCAAGGAAACTCCAGAAGTTTTGTATGAATAGTTCCATTTCGACAAAAAAAGTTTTCGTATTATTTTACTGCGTCCCTCTCCCCCCTCCCCTCCCCCCCCTCGAGTCTGCTGCGCAAATTGCAAAAACGGATACAGAAGGAAATCAAAAGTCTTAAGACGTCTGTTTATTTTCTTTTAATGCCCTGACTGAATCACGGGAGAAAAAGAGAACTTCGACGATGTAACTTTTGTAGAATATGTAAGCTAGGTTAATAATAATGCAAGAGGAAGAGGGATGGAGAGGAAGAGTTGGGGGGGGAGAGAGAGGGAGAGAAAGATAGAGAGAGGGGGGGGGACATACAAACAGGCAGAGAGAGGAAAAAGAGAGACAGACAGACAGAGGAAAGAGAGAGATAGACAGGCTGACAGACACAGAGACAGACAGAGAGAGGGGGGATGAGAGAAAGAGAGTTAAACACTACAGGTTAGACCTGTACCGGCAACCGAAAACTCAATGTTGCCTCTTTTCTGTCGAAATAATTGCCAATGATGTTCTCTTTGTTTTTTACGACCTGCAGTTCGGAAGGCTATTGAAGCATTAATACTTAATTGCGAAAAACCGGCGGCAATCATGGTGATATGTCGAAGAGGTAATCGTTGAGTCGATGGTAAATGCAAAAAATAAAAGTATTTAAATGATGTATGATGTTCATAAGAGATGAATCATTGATAAGGGAATACATTGAAATGATATTCGAACTAAAAAAAGAACTAAAAGTTGTCCGATACTGAATACATAATCAATTGATAGAACTGCCAAAAACTGGAAAAAAAAAGTCGACATTGGAACTGGCGCTCGTCCCGCAGTGGTATTGGTCTTGCGAAAGGAACATTGCACGGGAAATGGTGTCGGTGGCCGTCGGTTCTTTTCGGTGACCGTCGGTGTTTGTCGGTGGCTTTCGGTAGTTGTCGGTGACCGTCGGTGACTTTCGGTGGCCGTCGATGGCTGTCGGGTCCGCTATCATCACATGGTCGGGAGAAACACCGGGCAGGAAGGGAGATGGAATAGATAGTATGGGAGAGAGAGAGAGAGAGAGACAGGGGGGGGGGCGGCATTTCAAAGACTTGGATGCACTTGGGAGGAGTCAAGGTGTTATAAAGAATAGTTCTTGATTTTATGTTGAAGAGGATCATGGCGTCTTCCGTTTCAGCGAGCGCAAAAAGGAGAGAGAAATTCATTTTTTTTTCTCTCTCTCTCTCTATCTATCTATCTTCTCTCTACCTATCCCTTTTCCTCTCCCTCTCCTTCTTCTTCTTCTTCTTCTTCTTCTTCTCCTCCTCCTCCTCCTCCTCCTCCTCCTCCTCCTCCTCCTCCTCCTCCTCCTCCTCCTCCTCCTCCTCCTCCTCCTCCTCCTCCTCTTCACTCTCCCCCTCTCCCTCCCCTCCCCCTTTCAAATCGACCAGAATGCGGCCCAAAGAAGCGATTTCCTCGAGACGGATTTTTATTGGCCATTGGGAAGGTGCATCGCTACTTAAGGCTCATTTTCCTGCGCTGAAGCCTTTCGGTGGCAGGATAACAGTGCGAAACCGGCGAAGAAAAGAGGAGGTAGGGGGTGCATAGGGATGGAGGATGAGAGAGAACGGGAGGGAGAGGAGGAAAAGGAAAGGATAGAAAAAAGAGGGGACGGTAAGGAGGGAGGGAGGGAGAAGGAGAAGGGGGAGGGTTAGGGAGAGGGAGAGGGAGAGGGAGAGAGAGAGAGAGAGAGATGGAGGAAGTATTGAACGAAGAAAAGGAATCAAGACCAAAAGAAAACGAGGGTGAATGTGAGGAAATAGAGAAAGAGAGAGAGAGAGATTTGCACGAGAGGTAGAGAGAGGGGTGGGGGGAGTAGGTATTACACACCGAGAGAAAAAGGCGAAAGCATGTAAACGGAGAAGGTGAGAGGGGAGAGGGAGAGAGAAAGAGGGGGCGGGGAGGGAATCGCGGGAACAGTAATAGGGAAAGATAATTGATCTGATATTGTTGGGAGTCGGCGGCCATTAAGAGACGGCGCCGTTTCCAAGAGGCTGGGGTTTCGAGTTCAGGTAGCGATGTTTCGAGCTTAGGTAACGAGTCCAGTTAGCAGTGCTTCGAGCTCAGGTAGCGGTGTTTCGAGCACAAGTAGCGGCGTTTCGAGTTTAGGTATCGGTTTTTCGAACTAAGATAGCGGTGTTCCGAGCTCAGGTAGCGGTGTTTCGAACCCAGTTAGCAGTGCTTCGAGCTCAGGTAGCGGTGCTTCGAGCACAAGTAGCGGTGCTTCGAGCACAAGTAGCGGTGCTTCGAGCACAAGTAGCGGTGCTTCGAGCACAAGTAGCGGTGCTTCGAGCACAAGTAGCGGTGCTTCGAGCACAAGTAGCGGTGCTTCGAGCACAAGTAGCGGTGCTTCGAGCACAAGTAGCGGTGCTTCGAGCACAAGTAGCGGTGCTTCGAGCACAAGTAGCGGTGCTTCGAGCACAAGTAGCGGTGCTTCGAGCACAAGTAGCGGTGCTTCGAGCACAAGTAGCGGTGCTTCGAGCACAAGTAGCGGTGCTTCGAGCACAAGTAGCGGTGCTTCGAGCACAAGTAGCGGTGCTTCGAGCACAAGTAACGGTGCTTCGAGCACAAGTAGCGGTGCTTCGAGCACAAGTAGCGGTGCTTCGAGCACAAGTAGCGGTGCTTCGAGCACAAGTAGCGGTGCTTCGAGCACAAGTAGCGGTGCTTCGAGCACAAGTAGCGGTGCTTCGAGCACAAGTAGCGGTGCTTCGAGCACAAGTAGCGGTGCTTCGAGCACAAGTAGCGGTGCTTCGAGCACAAGTAACGGTGCTTCGAGCACAAGTAGCGGTGCTTCGAGCACAAGTAACGGTGCTTCGAGCTAAGATAGCGGTGTTTGGAACCCAGTTAGCAGTGCTTCGAGCTCAGGTAGCAGGAAAGTCGCCGTGCTTGATGCTTGGGATTCGCTCTCGACGTCAGGCTTGCCTCGTTACTCTCTTGCTTGGTGAAGCTTGCGTCGTTTTCTTGATTCTGTTTACTTTGGCCTTATTTGGTTATTGATTGCTTGTTTGCTTGCGTGATTGGTCATTTTGCCTTGACCCGAAGTGATTTTTGCTTGCTAGATTTCTTGATTCTCTTGATTTTTTTTTCTTTTCTTTTTTTTTTGTATGTTGGATCCTCTGTGCTGGACTTGTTATACTTGTTTGTTTGATTCTCGTGTTATGTTCCATTTTATTGGATCTTGGCTTGCTTGCTTGCTTGCGTTTCTTGATTATCTTGATTTTGCTTGATTAGTGTTTGCTTGCTGGATTCTTCTTGATTGGTTCATTATTATTCTGTTTGATCGTTCTTGCCTGTTTGAACCATTATTGTCTTTGTTTGATATTGCTCATTTGCTTGCTTGGTGTGTTAATTAATAGGGTTTGCTTGTTTGGTTCTCCGAGCTTGCCTTGTTGCTTATATTGCCTTTTTTCCTAACCTGTCAGCGAGTCTTTTATGGGAATTCTTGTGTGATTTTGCTTGCTTGATTATCGCTTTGTTCTTGCTTTCTTGATTATTTTTGGCTCTTCTTTCTTATGCTGTCTTTCATGTTTGCCTGCGAGTCTTTGCTTGTTTTATTTGCTAGGTTTCTCTTCGCTTGCTCTTCTTTCGTATCCGTTTGTGTAAGTGTTTGTCTTTGCTTAGTGAGTTCTTTTATTCTTTGGTGCTTGCGTCCGAATTTTCATCGCGTTCACTTGATTTACCTTTTAGCCATCTCTCTCTCTTTCTCTCACACACACACACACACACACACACACACACACACACACACACACACACACACACACACACACACACACACACACACACACACTCACTCACACTCACACATATCTTTTTCTTTTTTGTTATCTCTGTCAACAATTTTACTCACATTATTTTTGTTTCATTTAGGCGAGTCTTGCCTGACCTCCCCTCCCCCCCTACTCTTTTACTTAGTTATCGTGCTCTCTCGCTTGCCTCTACTTTCATCCTCCCACGCTCTCACGCCCACGTTTGCACACTCTACCTCACCCACATATCCTTTTCTGTTTTCCCTCTTACACTTCTACACAAATGCGCAGACACATGCACTCTCGCGTTTCCACGTTTTTAGCCTCATTCCCACTCTCTTTTCGCTCTTAATCGTACACTCATTTCCATTGTTATTCCGAGATCTTACTCTCTCCTGCGTTCGCTCCCATTCTCATTTCCCACCTCTCCCTTCCTCAGTCCTTTCTTCACCTCCCTCCCTCACTACCACCTTCTCTCCCTCCCTCACTCCCCTTTCCCCTCCCTCCCTCACTTCCCCTTCCCCTCCCTCCCTCACTCCCACCCTCACTTCCCCTTCCTTTCCCTCCCTCACACCTCCTTCCCCTCCCTCCATCACTCCCACTTCTCCCTCCCCTTCCTCCTCATACCCCTCCCTCCCCTTCCCCCTCATACCCCTCCCTCCCCTTCCCCCTCCCTCCCCTTCCCCCTCATACCCCTCCCTCCTACTCCACTGCCTCTGAAAATAGCGCTGTGTCATCTCAAGGAACAAAGCTTCTTGTTTGACCTACCTAATGTCTTACTAAAGCTGGGTGGGGGATGAGGAGGAGGGGGATGGGGGAGAAAAAGGAGCGGAGAGGGAGGGGGGGAGAGGAGGAAAGAGGAAGGAAGAATGGGGAAGGGGAGAGATGGATATTAAATGAGAATGAGTGAAAGAGGGAAGGAGAAGAGACATGACTTCTTCGACGAAAAAAAAATCGAATATCAGATTTCAGAAGAGGAAACAAATATAGAAACAAAAAATAATGATAAAATAAAAAGCAATTAAGATTAAGCAGATCTTCGTCTAACTCCCCCACCCCCCTCCGCCGTCCTCCCCCCTTACCCCCGTCCTCCCCCCCTTACCCCCGTCCTCCCCCCCTTACCCCCGTCCTCCCCGCTTCTAATCCTCCCTCCTCCCTTCACATCTCCTAACCCCTCTCCCCTCCCCGTCCGACCCCCTCCCTTCACCACCCCGTTCGCCCGTTAAGGTAAGAGGACCCAAGGGAGGAACAGCTTGTCTTGCAAGGGCGCCCTTTGTTGAATATTCATGATAGACATCATGGAATGGGGGCAGGGGGGAGGGGGGGTTCTTCCTGCTCTCAAGGAGGCAGGAGGGGGGAGGGAGGGAAAGAGAGGGGAGGGAGGGTGGGAGAGGAAATGGGAAAGAGGAAGGGAAAGGAAAAGAGTGGGGGGAGGGAGAGGAAAAA
>NC_091576.1:23273763-23283763 GCF_042767895.1 Penaeus vannamei
TTCTTTTCTTCTTTCTTATGCTTCTTCTTCTTTCTTCTTCTTATACTTCTTCACCATCATCATCATCTTCTTATACTTCTTCACCATCATCATCATCTTCATCTGCGTCTGCATCTTCGTCTTCCACTTCTTCTTTCTTCTTCTTTTTCTACCTCTTCATCATCATCATCTTCATCTTCATCTTCTTCATCTTCTTATTATTATTCATCTATATCTTTTTCCTTTTCTTCTTTCATAATGGCCTGGCATTTGTTCGCCTGTGTAATAGAGTTCGCTTGAAAGAAAAAGAAAATAGGTTTTGCTATATGGGAAATTACTGGGAAAATTTTATTGTTTTTATAGATCATTTATTTGAGGGTCTTCGCGAAAAAATCGGTTCTTCATTGTACAGATTTCATAATATGAACAATGTGTAAGTTATTATATATATATATATATATATATATATATATATATATATATATATATATTTCTCTCTCTCTCTCTCTCTCTCTCTCTCTCTCTCTCTCTCTCTCTCTCTCTCTCTCTCTCTCTCTCTCTCTCTCTCTCTCTCTCTCTCTTTTATGAGTAAGAAGCCTGATCCAGGAACCATTAATCTTGCGTTGGAAATTACATCGAGTTCATTCAAGGACTTTCATGTTTACTTGAGTTTACCTTAGTTTACCTGAAGGAAAAATTTACAATTCTGTATGTTGGTCTCTAATTTCTGTTTTCTTTTTCTCGGGATAACAATGTCATTTTTACCTAAGTTTGAATTTGTACGAGAATTTGAACGTCCTTTCCTATGATCGAACGTCAAGGAGAATTTGAACGTACCTGGCCCAGGATTAAAGCTAAGATCAAACCTGAAGAAGAATTTGAATGTACCTGACCGAAGATCGAGCCTTTGAACTTACCTGCCCTGAGATGGAACTTTTAAACTTACCTGCCCTCAAACGAACCTTTGAAAACTTCCCTGCCCTCAAATCGAACCTTTGAACCTACCTGCCCTCAAATCGAATCTTTGAATCTACCTGCTCTCAAATCGAACCTTTGAAAACGCCCCTGCTCTCTAATCGAACCTTTGAACCTACCTGCTCTCAAATCGAACCTTTGAACCTACCTGCCCTCAAATCGAACCTTTGAAAACGCCCCTGCACTCAAATCGAACCTTTGAAAACGCCCCTGCACTCAGATCGAACCTTTAAAAACGCCCCTGCTCTCTAATCGAACCTTTGAACCTACCTGCTCTCAAATCGAACCTTTGAACCTACCTGCTCTCAAATCGAACCTTTGAACCTACCTGCTCTCAAATCGAACCTTTGAACCTACCTGCTCTCAAATCGAACCTTTGAACCTACCTGCTCTCTAATCGAACCTTTGAACCTTCCTGCTCTCAAATCGAACCTTTGAGCCTACCTGCTCTCTAATCGAACCTTTGAACCTACCTGCTTTCAAATCGAACCTTTGAACCTACCTGCTCTCAAATCGAACCTTTGAACCTTCCTGCTCTCAAATCGAACCTTTGAACCTACCTGCTCTCAAATCGAACCTTTGAACCTTCCTGCTCTCAAATCGAACCTTTGAACCTACCTGCTCTCAAATCGAACCTTTGAACCTACCTGCACTCAAATTGAACCTTTGAAAACGCCCCTGCACTCAGATCGAACCTTTAAACTTACCTGAACTCAAATAAAACCTTTGAAAACGCCCCTGCACTCAAATCGAACCTTTAAAAACGCCCCTGCTCTCTAATCGAACCTTTGAACCTACCTGCTCTCAAATCGAACCTTTGAACCAACCTGCTCTCAAATCGAACCTTTGAACCAACCTGCTCTCTAATCGAACCTTTGAACCTTCCTGCTCTCAAATCGAACCTTTGAACCTACCTGCTCTCAAATCGAACCTTTGAACCTACCTGCACTCAAATTGAACCTTTGAAAACGCCCCTGCACTCAAATCGAACCTTTAAACTTACCTGCACTCAAATAAAACCTTTGAAAACGCCCCTGCACTCAAATCGAACCTTTAAAAACGCCCCTGCTCTCTAATCGAACCTTTGAACCTACCTGCTTTCAAATCGAACCTTTGAACCTACCTGCTCTCAAATCGAACCTTTGAACCTACCTGCTCTCAAATCGAACCTTTGAACCTACCTGCTCTCTAATCGAACCTTTGAACCTTCCTGCTCTCAAATTGAACCTTTGAAAACGCCCCTGCACTCAAATCGAACCTTTAAACTTACCTGCACTCAAATAAAACCTTTGAAAACGCCCCTACACTCAAATCGAACCTTTAAACTTACCTGCCCTCAAATCGAACCTGCAAAACAACTCTGCCCTGCCCCCAAATCAAACCCCAAAATGAGACCCTGACTGAACCTTTCCTAATAAGAACAGGACCCGAACATAGAAATCACTACCTGGGGGGTTTGGCTCATTAACGTGTCAACGAGTGTCACGTGTTTCCGGGTCTTTGGTGTCAGAACGTAAGATTTGTTGACCTGGTTGGAAAGCTCGAGGTGTGGGGGAGGGGGTGAGGGAGGGGGGGTAATAATACTCTAAATGTGACGTGTTATTACAGGGTGATGGATGGTAAAGCGTCCTTCGGGTTTATGTTATGTTGTGGGTCTGTGTTATGTGGAGGGCTGTGGATTTGGGTTATGTGGAAGGCTGTGGATCTGTTATGTGGAAGGCTGTGGATTTGTGGTATGTGGAATGCTGTGGATTTGGGTTATGTGGAAGGCTGTGGATCTGTTATGTGGAAGGCTGTGGATTTGTGGTATGTGGAAGGCTGTGGATTTGGGTTATGTGGAATGCTGTGGATCTGTTATGTGGAAGGCTGTGGATTTGGGTTATGTGGAAGGCTGTGGATTTGGGTTATGTGGAAGGCTGTGGATTTGGGTTATGTGGAAGGCTGTGGATCTGTGTTATGTGGAAGGCTGTGGATTTGGGTTATGTGGAAGGCTATGGATCTGTGTTATGTGGAAGCCTGTGGATCTGTGTTATGTGGAAGGCTGTGGATCTGTTATGTGGAAGGCTGTGGATTTGGGTTATGTGGAAGGCTGTGGATCTGTGTTATGTGGAAGACTGTGGATCTGTTATGTGGAAGGCTGTGGATGTGTGTTATGTGGAAGGCTGTGGATCTGTGTTATGTGGAAGGCTGTGGATCTGTGTTATGTGGAAGGCTGTGGATCTGTGTTATGTGGAAGGCTGTGGATGTGTGTTATGTGGAAGGCTGTGGATGTGTGTTATGTGGAAGGCTGTGGATCTGTGTTATGTGGAAGGCTGTGGATTTGTGGTATGTGGAAGGCTGTGGATTTTGTGGTATGTGGAAGGCTGTGGATTTGGGTTATGAGGAAAGCTGTGGATTTGGGTTATGTGGAAGGCGGTGGATCTGTGTTATGTGGAAGGCTGTGGATTTGTGGTATGTGGAAGGCTGTGGATTTGGGTTATGTGGAAGGCTGTGGATGTGTGTTATGTGGAAGGCTGTGGATCTGTTATGTGGAAGGCTGTGGATTTGTGTTATGTGGAAGGCTGTGGATTTGGGTTATGAGGAAAGCTGTGGATTTGGGTTATGTGGAAGGCGGTGGATCTGTGTTATGTGGAAGGCTATGGATCTGTGTTATGTGGAAGGCTGTGTATTTGTGTTATGTGGAAGGCTGTGGATCTGTGTTATGTGGAAGGCTGTGGATTTGGGTTATGTGGAAGGCTGTGGATCTGTGTTATGTGGAAGACTGTGGATCTGTTATGTGGAAGGCTGTGGATCTGTGTTATGTGGAAGGCTGTGGATTTGTGTTATGTGGAAGACTGTGGATCTGTGTTATGTTATGCTCTTGACATTTGTGTTAATGTAAGGCTTATGGGTTCATGTGGCTACATATTCTATGCGGTTTGTTTGTTTGCTTATTTTTCCCCGCCATTTTTTGTCTTGTAAACAGCCTTGTGACTTTAAGCTACTGTAGTCGAAATTATTTATGCTTGATTAGTCGCTCATAAACAAGATGAGTAAATATTGGTAGATGCTGTGTGTTTACGTAAGAGGAATAAAGGCACAATAAGAGAGAAAGAGGAGGAGTGGGAGGAGGAAGAAAATAGGGAGGAAAGGAAGATAGGAAGGATAAGAGGAATAAATGGGAAACTAAAAAGGAAAGAAGAGGAGGGGATGGAGGAGGAGGAAGAGGAAGAAGAGGAGAAGGAGAAGAAGAAGAAGAATGAGGAAAAGGAAGAATAGGGCGTGGAGGCGGAAAGGGGAGGACTAAAGAAGAAAAATAAAGAGAAAAGAAAAATATTGTCCTTTTACGCCTGTTTGCGATCGTCTATTCAGAGACGAACGAAATGTATTCATATGGTGATGCTTACTCCGAAATTACTGTCGATAAAAGCTGTTTGTCGCATGTTTTATGGTCCACGGATGTAGGGAGGGAGTTTTATGGGTATCTATTATTTCATCAACATCAACAGCAGCAACATCAACAACAACAACATCAGTAGCAGCAGCAGCAGCAGCAGCAACACCAACATCGTCATCAACATCATCATCATCAACATCATCATCAAGACCAACAACATCAACATCATCATCAACATCAACATCAACATCATCATCATCACCACCATTATCATCATCATCAATCCTCATCACTATTACAATGATGGTGATGGTGACTATGAAAACATTATTGCCATCACCAAATTCTCAAACGTTCAATTATCTTTTTTTTCCACAAATCAAACCCATTTTCTCATCACAAAAATCTTTCTTTTTCTCGCAACCAATTTACCGCAAGCATCCAGTGTCAATCAACATCGCTTATCAGTATCAATTTTCTCATCCCACTATTCCATTATCCCATTTGTGGCCGTTATTCCCTATTTATCGTGTCGTATTTCTTTGTTTACGTCGATTTCCCTGTAGTATTTTTGTTTGTATTTCCTCCATTCGTGGTATATCTTTGTCAATCATTATTTCTGTTGTGGGATCTTTCATTCAACTTTTTTTTTTTTTTTATTTACGTATCCATTCATTTTTTTCTGTGATTTCTTTGTTTTCTTTCTTTCTCTTTCTTCCCTTTTTCTGTGATCCATTTGGTTCGCCTTTCTTTTTTTCTCTTTTTTTTCTTTGTGTGTGTGTGTGTGTGTGTGTGTGTATGTGTGTATGTGTGTGTGTGCGTGCGTGCGTGTGTGTGTGTGTGTGTGTGTGTGTGTGTGTGTGTGTAGGGGTAGTGGTATTATTGTTATCGTTTCCCTCGGGATTTTTGTGGTGTTTGTCCTCGTTGTTGTGGTTATCATCGTCATCATCAGTCGTGTCTTTATTTATCGATTATTTTCTGTCTCTCTTCGCGTCATTTATCGAGCATTCTTTGTCTCTCTTTACATTTATCGACCATTCTCTGTATCTCTTCACATCCTTCATCGACCATCCTCAGTCCTTCTTCGCTTCATTTATCGACTGTTCTCTCTCTTCACAACATTTATTTACTATTCTGTCTCTCTTCACATCATTTATTCAGCATTTTCTGTCTCGATTTCTCTCCGCCATCCATCCCCATTTTCTCTCGTCCAAAGTTCCGTGCCTTAATGACTCACGCCTTTTCATCCCTTGTATTCCTAATATACCACGCCTGACCCTTTCCCCTCGCCCATTAACCATCCCTGTTCCCATTGATTCTCCATATCTTGTGCCCTTATTAACTGTACCTTCTCCCCTCCCCGTCCTCTGTCCACCCTCATTCAGCCCCCCCCCTCTCCCGCATTCTCGGTTATCTGACCTCCCCCGCCCTCATCCTCTATTCACCCCCATTACCCATGCACTTGTTGATCGCCACTATTCAGTATCTCCCCCTAATTAAACCCCGTTAACTATTACCCATTCACACCCCATTAGCCATCCCCATCAAGCCACCACATATTCCCTCCCCCTTCTAATTAATCTCACCCACCCCCAGTGACACCCCAATTCACCTGAAAAAAATATATCCCCCATTCGCCTCCAATAACCCTCTCCCCGCCATTCGCCTCCATTAACCCCCCTCCCCCCATGAGGCGCCCATTAACCCCTACTCCCCATTCGCCTTTAATAACCCCCATAAACCACCCTTTCCCCATTCTCCTCCAATAACCCCCCTCCCCCCATTCGCCGCCCATTAACCACCCTTTCCTCTCCCTCCCCCCCATTCGCCTCCATTAACCCCCCTCCCCCCATGAGCCGCCCATTAACTCCTACTCCCCATTCGCCTTTAATAACCCCCATAAACCACCCTTTCCCCATTCGCCTCCAATAACCCCCCTCCCCCCATTCGCCGCCCATTAACCACCCTTTCCTCTCCCTCCCCCCCCATTCGCCTCCACTAATCCCCCTCCCCCCATGAGGCGCCCATTAACCCCTACTCCCCATTCGCCTTTAATAAACCCCATAAACCGCCCTTTCCTCATTCGCCGCCCATTAACCACCCCTCCTCTCCCTCCGCCCGCAGACGCAGCAGCGGCAGCGGCGACTCGAGCTCCCGCCTGGGGAAGCCGCCCCTCGTCAAGAAGAACTCGGGCCCGGCGGCGGGGAGCCCCAGGTACCTGTGGATCCGGGTGGCGCTGTTCGAGAAGGTGCTCGCCAAGATCATCGACTACCTGGTGCAGAATAGCAAGTAGGTGGAAAGGGAAAGGGGGGGGAGGAAGAGGGGGGAAGGGGAAAGGGGTTGGTAGGCTGGAGGGGTTGGAGGGGGGGAAGGGATTTGGGTGGAGGGAAAAGGGGGAGGGATTTGGGTGGTAGGAGGACAAGGGGGAAGGGGAAGGGGTGAAGGGGTTGGAGGAGGATGTAGAGGGACATGGGGGAGCTATTTGGGTGAAGGGGGAGGGGAAGGTAGGGGGGACAAGGGGGAGGGAAAGGGGTTGGATGGGGAGGGGGAGGGGAAGGGGTTGGAGAGGGAGGTAGGGGGACAAGGGGGAGGGGTTGGGGTGAAGGGGAATGGGGGAAGGGGGAAGGATTTGGGGGGGAGGAAAGAGGGAAGGAGTTTGGGGAAGTAAGGGGACAAGGGGGAGGGATTTGGGTGTAGAGGAAAAGGGGTTGGGGGGAGGTAGAAGGACAAGGAGGAGGTATTTGGGTGGAGGAGGAAGGGGGAAGGGATTGGAGAGTGAAGGAGGGGGACAAGGGGGAGGGATTTAAAGGAAGTACGAAAGGAAAGATAAGGAAGGGGAGTGGGATCGAGGGGAGGGAGGGGAGAAGGGTGGGAGGGATTTGGGAAGGCCAGAGGGACGAGGGGAGGATAGGGAAGGAGAGGGCAGGAAGAGGGAAGAATAGAGATGGAGGACGAGGGGTAGGAGGGGGATGGGGAAGGGAAGGGATAGAGGAGTTAAAGGTACAAAGGAAGGTGGGTAGGAGAGGGGGAGGAAAAGGCATCAGGGAGTGGGGAATTA
This sequence comes from Penaeus vannamei, assembly GCF_042767895.1. Taxonomy (NCBI): domain Eukaryota; kingdom Metazoa; phylum Arthropoda; class Malacostraca; order Decapoda; family Penaeidae; genus Penaeus; species Penaeus vannamei. Next base: position 23,281,152 of record NC_091576.1, read on the forward strand.
TGGGGTAGGGAAAGGGATTAGGGATGGGGAAGGATAGGGGAACTGTCAGCGCAGGGAAAGGATTAATGCGTAGAGGCGTGAAGGAGGAAAGGGGGACAAGATGAGGGACTGGGAAGGGTGGACAGAAGTCGGAAGCAAGGATGGGGAGAGAAGGAAGTGGGGATGAAAAGGGAGGCAGGGTTAAAGGAAGAAAGAGAGAAGAGGAAAGACGAGAAGAAAAGGGGAAGGACAGAGGAGAGGATAGGAATGTGATAACAATGAAGATTTCGTGTGACATGCTGATATAATTAAGTCATTATGTATTTTTCTAGTATTATCAAGTGTAGGTTGGGTGGCATTACCCAAGCTGACGTTAATTATAATCATAATTAAATAAATAAAATAGAAATTTAAATAATAATTACAAGGACAAAATATGAATGCTAAAGGTGTCCTATTTCGTATCTTCCAGCAAATACTACGAGCGGGATTCCCTTGTGGCTGACCCCGACTACGGCACCATCCTCAGCTCTCTCCTAGGTAGGGCGTCCTGACCCGCTGTCGCTTCCGAGTCTTGGCTCTTGACCTGTGACCTAGGATAAGTTTTGGATCTTGACTCATAACTATGCATATGGTTCTTGGCTCTTGACCTGTGACCTAGGATAAGTTTTGGTTCCTGACTTATAACTATGCATGTGTGTCTCAGCTCTTGACCTGTAACCAGGTATGAGAGTCTTGGCTCTTGACCCGTGACCTGGCATAAGTTTTGGTTCCTGACCCGTAACCTGGTATGAGTTTGGCTCCTGACCCTCGTATGAGTCCAGTTTTATTTTTTATTTTATTTTATATTTTACTCATTCACCTCTTGTAAGAATTTTGTTCTGGATGCATGACCTCGTATGGGACTCTCGGTTCTTGAATTGAAACTGTCTATCATGGATCTCCTTTGACCTATTAGACTGACTCTTTGGTCCCTTTTAATTATCTTTATCTTTAATTACTGGTGGTTTTGACTTTTTTTTTTTTTTTACTGAAATCGTTTGGTCTTTTTTCAGTTTTAACCTTAATATTAAGACAAATTTAGTGGTTTGACCTCCTTTGACCTGTTCAAAGCTTTGACCCCTCTCCTCACACAGTCCTGATATTGGATCTTCCTTTGACTTTTTTTTTCGTTATTAGTGTTATGGCATGCTTTGTTAAAATTTAACCTACTTTCTGTAATATGAATTATGACATGCGATAGTTTAATGCCATTATGTGTAATATAAGGATGTTATTTAAATACATTTATAATTTTCTGACCCAGAGTTTGGAAAACTAATTTCTTCTTCAATTTTCTCCTGCCTTCCCCAATCCTTGACTTCATTAATTCTCACCCTTCCTCCTTTATTCCCATCCTCTATCCTTCTAATTCCTTTCTTTTATCCTTCTCTCCCTCCCTGTTTTATTTCCATCTTCTTCCCTTCCATTCCCTTTTCCCAATGCTTCCCCCCTTCTCTCTCTCTCTCTCTCTCTCTCTCTCTCTCTCTCTCTCTCTCTCTCTCTCTCTCTCTCTCTCTCTCTCTCTCCTCTCTCCCTCTCTCTCTCCTCTCTCCCTCCCTCCCTCTCCCTCTCTCCCTCTCTCTTCCCTCCCTCCCTCCCTCCCTCCCTCCCTCTCTCTTTATCTCCCTTCTCTTATCCACCTCTCATTACTTCTGTCTTCTCCCTTTTTTCTATCCTCCTTCCCGTTCTCTTGATGGCATCTCCCATCTCTATATTTATCCTTTTCCCTGCCTTCCTCCCCCTTCCCTCCATCCTCGTTATCTCTATCCCTCCATCACTTGCCCTCTTTTTCTCTTTCCCTCTACCCTTTCATTCTTTTGTAATCTCTACCCTTCTTCTCTCCTTTCCATTACCCTGCTACCCGAAATGCCTCCTCTTCATCCTCCTTTTCTCTATCCACCCACCCTCCTTCACTCTTCTTCCTCCACCCACTCTCATTCATCCTCCCTCCCACCTACCGTCAGTTACCATTCCTGTTCCTTCCCTCTTCTTTACCTTTCCGCGCCCTTATTTACCCTCCCTCCTTCACCTTTCCACCCTCCATCCTTCCTTCCTTCCACCGCCCTCTCACCCTCCTTCCCTTCACCCACCCTCCTTCGTTCTACTACCGTCCTTCCACCCTCCTTCACTCTACTACCCTCCCTTCCTCCACTTTCCCTCCCACCCTCCTTCCCTCCGCCTTCCCTCCTTCCCTCCGCCTTCCCTCCTTCCCGCCGCAGTGGGTCCGTGCGCCCTGGACTACAGCAGGATGAAGACTGTGGACCACCTGTGGACGGACCCTCCCGCCGACGAGCTGGTTCAGAGGCACAGGATTTCGTCGGGGCATTTCTCGGGTCCGGCCACGCCCCCTCAGCCCAGGACGCGACCCGGCCTGCACGTGAGTCGGGTTTTTTCGTTTTTTTCGGTTTTTGGTGTTTGGTTTGTTTTTGTTTTATTTTTTTTTAGGTTGTTTTGGGTTTGATTTTTTTTATTCTTAGGGGTGGGTGAAGGTTGTTTTTTTGTGTGTGTGTTTCTCGCCTATTTCTTTTTCTTTTTTTGTTTTTTTATTTTATTTCGGTTTCTCTATCGCTTATTCTCTCTATCTATCTATC
>NC_091576.1:23291263-23293763 GCF_042767895.1 Penaeus vannamei
AATTAATTTCAATTATTTTTTATCTCGCAATATATTTTCAATTCCTTTTCATCTCATAATATATTTCCATTTTTTAAATCCTTCAAATAACCAGGATTTCTCAAGGAGAATTATAATTATTTAAGGTGATTTGTTTTACGATGTTGTTTACCGTTTTTGTTTTGTTTATTTGCCCGTTTTCTGTTGTTATTTACATTTTTATTTTTTAAAATTCCTTTGTATCTCGTAATCTATTATCTTTTTTGTCGTCATATATTTTCAGTTCTTTTTTTCATCCTTCATTTAACCTGAAATTTCAAGACCGAGATTGACAATTCTTTAAAAGGCGATTTTTTTACGATGTGGTTTACCCTTTTTGTTTTATTTCCTTGTCCGTTTTCTGTTGTTGTTGTTGTTTACCTTTTTATTTTTTTTCAAATCCTTTTTATCTCGTGATATATTAGCTTTTTTATCATCACATATTTCCAATTCTTTTTTTCATCCTTCATTTAACCTGAAATTTCAAGACCGAGATTGACAATTCTTTAAAAGGCGATTTTTTACGATGTGGTTTACCCTTTTGGTTTTATTTCTGTCCGTTTTCTGTTGTTATTTACCTTTTTATTTTTTTCAATTGCTTTTTATCTCGTAATATATTATCTTTTTTATCATCATATATGTCCAATTCTTTTTTTCATCCTTCATTTAACCTGAAATTTCAAGACCGAGATTGACAATTCTTTTTAAAGGTGATTTTTTCCGATGTGGTCTACCCTTTTGGTTTCATTTCTTTGTCCGTTTTCTGTTGTTGTTATTTACCTTTTTAATTTTTTTTATTACGCTTCATCTCGTAATATATTATCTTTTTTAATCATCATATATTTCCAATTCTTTTTTTCATCCTTCATTTAACCTGAAATTTCAAGACCGAGATTGACAATTCTTTAAAAGGCGATTTTTTACGATGTGGTTTACCCTTTTGGTTTTATTTCCTTGTCCGTTTTCTGTTGTTGTTGTTGTTTACCTTTTTATTTTTTTTCAAATCCTTTTTATCTCGTGATATATTAGCTTTTTTATCATCATATATTTCCAATTCTTTTTTTCATCCTTCATTTAACCTGAAATTTCAAGACCGAGATTGACAATTCTTTAAAAGGCGATTTTTTATGATGTGGTTTACCCTTTTTGTTTTATTTCCTTGTCCGTTTTCTGTTGTTATTTACCTTTTTATTTTTTCAATTGCTTTTTATCTCGTAATATATTATCTTTTTTATCATCATATATGTCCAATTCTTTTTTTCATCCTTCATTTAACCTGAAATTTCAAGACCGAGATTGACAATTCTTTAAAAGGCGATTTTTTATGATGTGGTTTACCCTTTTGGTTTTATTTCTGTCCGTTTTCTGTTGTTATTTACCTTTTTATTTTTTCAATTGCTTTTTATCTCGTAATATATTATCTTTTTTATCATCATATATTTCCAATTCTTTTTTTCATCCTTCAATTAACCTAAAATTTCAAGAACGAGAAAACAAATCTTTAAAAGGTGATTTTTTCCGATGTGGTCTACCCTCTTTGTTTTGTTTCTTTGTCCGTTTTCTGTTGTTGTTATTTACCTTTTTAATTTCTCCTCATCTGGCCCTCTGGAAGGACGCGACTCAAGGCGGGAAATCCAAAGTAAGTTAAACGCGATTCCTTTGTCCATTTTTTGGCGGGAAGAGTCTGTTTTTCCGTTATTGTTGTTGTTGTTATTTATTGTTTTTTTCATTGTTGTTGGTATTCAAATTGTCGTTGTTATTCTTGTTGTTCTTGTTTTGTTGGTATAGTTGCTGTTTGTATTTCTGATTGTATTATTATTATTATTATTACTAATGTCGTTTATATTATTATTATTATTATTATTATTATTGCTATTATAATCACCATATTTATGATAGTTTTTTTCACCCACAAAACATATTGTGCAAAAAAAAAATATATATATAAATGATAATGATATATGTCTGCACTTATTAAACCCCCCAACTGCACCCCCACCCCCTCCGTAATCGGTTTGTTGTCTCGATTGTTACTTTATCACATTTTTCTCCTTTTCTCTTGTTCATTACCGTGCCGTCGCCTTTAGAAGCTCGAGTTCACCGCGTTCGGCTTGGCATTGTGTTCTCTCGGTCCAGCTGTTCTGTGGGTGCCTGTTTCCTTATTTATTGGTTTATTTGCTTATTCTTTCTTCTTTCTTTCTTCTTATTTTTCATTTTTCCTTTCTGCTTTCTTTTCTTTCATTTTTGGTTTACTCTTCCGCTTATTTTTCTTTCTTTTTGAATTTACTAACCTTCATTTTCTTTTTTTCTTTTTTTTCTTTCTTCCTATCGTTTTTTCTTTCTTTTCTTTCTTTCTTTAGTTCGTTCATTCTTTTTATTTTTTTCGGTCTTATATTCGTTCTTTCTCCCTTCTTTCCTTCCTTCCTTCCTTTCTTTCTTTCTTTCTTTCTTTCTCTCCATTCCTGATTCGCGTAAGTTTTCG
>NC_091576.1:23298763-23303763 GCF_042767895.1 Penaeus vannamei
TGTCTTTTTCGTCAGGCATCCTTCTCGTCAGAATGTAAAGTTTTGTCACTTCTTTTTAAAAATTATCTTCACCGGATAAGGCAAGAATTTCGACTCCTAAACCTCCTATGCTTTGACTCCCTTGCCTGAAGTCTGAAGCGGTGAAGCTGCAATAGTGAGAGCGACTCCTTTTTGTTCGGAATATATTCGCGCCGTCCACCTCGGGGAAGTTAACGAACAAATGGTTTTCGATATCTGCCTCCTCTTGGCTGGCGTTCTTCCCGCTGTATGGGATTTTGGTTTTACGTTCTTTTTTTCTATTTTATCTTTGTTTTTTCTTAATTTTTTCTTTAGTGTAATGCATTCTCTTTCTCGTCGGTTGTTCTGTTTGGTTTATTGTGGTTCTGGTGTTTCTTATCGTGTTTTTGGGCTCTATTTTTCTCTTTCATCTTTCTTTTTTCTAATTTTTCTTTAGTCTAAACCACCCTCTTCCTCGTCAGTTGTTCTGTTTAGTTTATAGCGGTTCTGGCGTGTCTTACCGTGTTTGTTTGTTTTTCTGTGGTTCTGGCGATTCTTATCTTGGTTTTTGGCTCTTTTTTTCTCTATTATCTTTCTTTTTTTTTATTTTTTTTCCTCTAGTCTAAATCACCCTCTTCCTCATCAGTTGCTCTGTTTAGTGTATAGCGGTCCTGTCTTTTCTTATCCTTTTTTCTCTCTCATTTATCTTTCTTTCTTTTTTTTCCTTAGTGTAAAATTAATCTCTTCCTCATCAGTTTCTCTGTTTAGTTTATAGCGGCTCTGTCTTTTCTTATTTTTTTCTCTCTCTTTTATCTTTCTTTTTTTTCTTTAGTGCAAAATTACTCTCTTCCTCATCAGTTGCTCTGTTTAGTTTATAGTTTTTCTAGCGGTTCTTGGTATGCGTTGGCTGGGTTTATTTCGCATGCCGACGTTCTTTTGTTTCGTTGGCACAGCTGGTGGAAGAGGGCGTTGTGGATTCGTGCTTGTTTTCTCCGTTTTTTTTTTTTTTATGTTTTTTTCTTGTTTGATTGCGAGTGGGCGTCACCTTTGTGTTTGATTTTTTTTTTTTTTTTTTTTTTTTTTTACCTGTGCTTCTGTGGAGGTGGTTTTAATAAGGGTGTTGGGCGTGGAAGGGGTGCTGGGGAGTTGTGTTAGCGGGGTCTCGAGTTTGCTTTGCCTCGATGTCAACCAGTTCGTTTTTTTTTTTTTTCCATTTTTTTCGTTTTTTTTTCTTTTGTCTTTCTTTCTTTCTTTTGTCTTTCTTTCTTTTTACTTTCATTTCTTCCTTTCTTTTTTCTTTCTTTTCTTCCTTTCTTCTTTCTTTTGCATTTCTTTCTTTCTTTCTTTTCTTCCTTTCTTTTTCGTTTTTCTTTCTTTTGTTTGTTTCTTTCCTTCCATCCTTTCTTCTTTCCTTTGTTTCTTTTGTTTTCTCTCTTCCTTTCTATTTCTTTACGTACATGACATAGGTGTCGGAACTGATGGTCGTTATTGTTTTTTTTTTTTTTTTTTTTTTTTTTTTTTTTTTTTTTTTATAACCTGCCCGAGAAACGTCGATGCGAAGATGACGGTTTTCCTTCACTTAATAGATCGGATACACTAGCATCGGCCGGTTCGAAAAAGATGTTCCGTGTTCTGAGCGATGTTCTCGGGGCCGGGATGTTCTCTGGGTTGTTCTCTGTGTTCACTCCGACTCGAGCCTCTTTGGCCAGAATTGGAAAGGCGTCCGTTTGCGGCATCTTGTACGCTGTCGGTCGTGTGCGCTACTTTGCTTGTTGTTCTGATCGAGCAACGCTGTTCTTTTTCTTTCTCTCTCTCTCTTTTTCTTTCTTTCTCTCTTTTTCTTTCTTTCTCTCTCTGTCTTTTTCTTTCTCTCTCTGTCTCTCTTTCTCTTTTTCTTTCTCTCTCTGTCTTTTTCTTTCTCTCTCTGTCTCTCTTCCTCTCTCTCTCTCTCTCTTCCTCTCTCTCTCTCTCTCTCTCTCTCTCTCTCTCTTTCTCTCTCTCTCTCTCTCTCTCCTCTCTCCTCTCCCTCTCTCTCCCTCTCCCTCTCCCTCCTCTCTCTCTCTCTCTCTCTCTCTCTCTCTCTCTCTCTCTCTCTCTCTCTCTCTCTCTCTCTCTCTCTCTCTCTCTCTCTCTCTCTCTCCCTCTCTCTCTCTCCCTCCCTCCCTCCCTCCCTCCCCTCTCTCTCTCTTTCTCTCCCTCCCTCCCTCCCTCCCTACCTCTCTCTCTCTCTCTCTCCTTCCCTCCCTCCCTCCTTCCCTCTCTCCTCCCCTCTCTCTCTCTCCCTCCCTCTCTCTCTCCCTTCCCTCTCCGAGAGACAAAATGGTTGGCTCACTCACTCTCTCCCCTCCTCCTTCCTCCTCTCTCTCTCTGCCCCCCCCCCCCCTCCCCCGCCTGTATCCTCCTTTCTTCCTCTCCCCACCCCCTCTTTTACCTCCTCCAACGCTCACTCTCTTTCCCTCCACCCACACGCGAGCCGTTCACATCCGCGCGAGTGGATAAAGTTAGACGCGATTCAGAGAGCAAGTTAGAGCGGCTAACTTTGTTCCTCGGTCAGGACTTCCTGTGGCGTTAGGGGGGGGGGCGGATGGATGACGTCACGGGGGGGGGGGGGAGAGTTGCACGCGCGTGGTAGGCGTGCATGTTCACGTACACGCACATGCACAAACGGATGTGTAATCACACGCACGCATACACGCGCACATACGCACACGGACGCACGCACCCCCCTCCCACACACACACAACCGCATCCACTCGTGACATATAAGTGAAAGAGATTAAAATCATTCGTTGCCTAGGAAGAGGAAATTTACGTAAATCTGCATTCAGAGAAATCCTTTAAATTTTTATTTTATCTCTTTTATTGTGCTTTTTCTCTTTTCTGCTTCATTTTACTTTATTTACTTACTTATTTGTCTATTTGTTCATATATTGTGTATTTTACATTTATTTTATGATGCTTTTGAACCAAAAACCACGAAGGAGAAAATGGCGGGAAAATTTCCTTCCGCAGAACCCGCGCGACAACATCCGGGAACGTGACCTCTATATTACATTTAACCTTCGTCTTTTTACGCTCTTTCGCCGTCAGTGATGAAAATTCTTCGTAATTCGGATATTGTCCGTTTCTGTGTATGTGTGTGTGTTTAAAGCAGATTATTTCAGAAAGTTATGTATGTCGTTTTATTTTCTTCCTTTTTGTATTGTCAAGTTATAAGGTTGTCTTTGTGACATTTTCGTTTATGCTCTGAAACGTAGCTCATATCACACATATACGTATATATATATATATATATATATATATATATATATATATATATATATATATATATATATATATATGTATGTATGTATGTATGTGTGCATATATGTATATTATGTATGTATATTTATGTATATATACATATGTATGTATATATGTATGTATGTACATAAGTATGATGTATGTATTTATATGTATGTACATATGTATATATTTATATGTTTGATTACACCAATACCTGTATATAAACAGTATATATGCACTCCTCCCACGTATTGACTATTATGTGCCGTTAAAGGTAATTAGAATAATATTATAATTTGATATTGCGACCCGTGTATTTCCTCTTGTAGCAAACGCTGTATTTTAACGGTTTTTAAAATTTTATTTTCCTCTTTATTTGTAGTTTTTACTTGCCTATTGTTATGGTTATTGTTGGTGGTGTTCTGTTTATGCCACTATTATCATCTTAGTCATTACCATCATCAATATCATCATCATCATCATCATTATCACTATTATCATCGTTATCATCATCATCACCATCATCACCAACCCAACCACTCTCTCCCTCACCACCACCCTTTTCCTCCCTTCCCCTCCCTCCCTCATCACCACGACCCTTTTCCTCCCTTCCCCTCCCTCCCTCATCACCACCACCACCACCCTCTTTTTCCCCTCCCTCACCACCACCACCAACCCCCACCACCACTACCCTCTTTTTCCCCTCCCTTACCACCATCACCAACCCCCACCACCAACCCCCACCACCACCACCACCACCACCACCACCACCACCAACCCCCACCACCACTACCCTCTTTTTCCCCTCCCTTACCCACCATCACCAACCCCCACCACCAACCCCCACCACCACCACCACCACCACCACCAACCCCCACCACCATCATCACCCCTCCAACGACCACCCTAACCTCCCCCCCTCCCTTCCCCCCCCAGTACCGCAAGCCAGTGGGCGGCAGCAGCGAGGAAGTGGGCGGCCCTCAGCGCAGCGCCCCCGTCAACGCCCGAGACTACGTGGAGAGTCTGCACCAGAACAATAAGGCGACGCTGCTGTACGGGAAGAACAATGTCTATGTACAGCCAGTGAGTACATTTTGTTGCGAATTTCCTAGATTTTTTATGTGTATTTTTTATATAGATTTTCTTCTGATTATTTTTATCTATCTATACACACACACACACACACACACACACACACACACACACACACACACACACACACACACACACACACAAAATATATATATATATGTATATATATATATACATACAGATATGTATATATATATATATTGTTAGGAATTTCCTAGAATATTTGTATTTTTTCATTTTGATGTATTTTTCTATTTAAGTTTTTGAATGTTTTCTTTTATTTTTTAGATTTTCTTCTGATTGTTTTTATCTGTCTCCATATATATATACATACATATATATGCATACAGATATGTATATACATATATATATATATTGTTATGGAATTCCTAGAATATTTGTATATTTTATATTCATGTATTTATTTTTTTTACTTTTTAAAAGTTTTCTTTTGTTTTTTAGATTTCTTCCTATTTTTTATTTTATATATATACATATATATACACATACACATAAAGATATGTATATACACAGGCACAAACACAATGAAGTGTACACAAAAATGAAAATGAAACAAGCCACAATGAGAATTGAAAATAAGCGTGACGTTTCGAACTCTTCATGAG
>NC_091576.1:23323763-23331263 GCF_042767895.1 Penaeus vannamei
CACTATTAAATATGCATGTATTAGCGCCATACGCATTATTTATCGAGACCGAGATAAAATAGGTAATGACCCGAAAACGACCATATGCATGGCTTTGCACTCGTCAGTTTCAGACAGGCTCATCATTATACGTACGTAACAACCTCAAGAAGACAACCATGAAGAGAACCACAATAAGTTTTATGAAAAATAGGAACACTAAAGCAAATTTTTATGACACTTGATAATTTACCTTTCAGCTCTTGTGTGATTGCACTAACATGTAGAAAGGGGATCAGGCCTTATTGAAAGACTCAAAAACCTATTTGTAGTGTGTGATCTTCGTATTCCTTTTCCTATTATTTCTCTTACCTGAATCAAATATGGTTTCCTACACATTGTTATACCACAGCACTACTTCAAAGGCTTTGTGTGGTGAAGACCTTGCTTATTGTGTGTTTGAAGTGATTGGCCTTCCTGTATGACAAAATACCATACCGTGACAATGAAACGGCAGAAGAAAAGAAATACCATATACGAAAGACTATTAAATGATGAGACCAGCTTCTGTGTATAGTGTCTTTTCTTCCGCCTTGGATTTTCTCTACAGTCTCTCACTCAGCTGTATTCTTTGTATACACGCCTCCTTAACTAACCTTGCCTCTGCATCTTGGCTACTACCATTGCTACCATTGCAAGGGTCTACTAGAATTATTAGGAAATGATATTTTCATAGTAGATGTTGCTTTTGACTACCCCCCTCCCCCCCCTATTTTCCAGACACTTTCTGCCCAAAAGTGATCGTTAGTATCTTTTTTTTTTTTTTTTTTTTTTTTTGAAAATTTAGATTGTGTTGATTAAAAAAAAAATAAGCAGTCAAATAGTGTCAAATCAAAATGGATTTACATATACGCGTTTTCTAATTGTTATTTTTTCTCTTTTTTCCCCCTCTCATCTTTCCTTTTCTTGGCATCTGCATAAAATACAGCATTTATTGGGAATACGCTCTCAATGTGCGTGTAGAGGAGATAGTCTACGTTCACTGTCACCAACAAGGTAAGGAATACATGCCTGGTATCATTCAGTGTTATCATGTTCTAAATGGATATTTTATAGAAATCTTGATAGTATGAAAATGACTGATAAGGTAATAACCCATAGTGATATTTTAAAAGTATTGATAATAATCACAACAAAACTAATAGGAGTAACAATGATAATAATTAATGATAGTATTAGTAATTATTATAGTAGTAGTAAATGTAACAGCTCATTATGATAAGAAATAGCCAAAGACATTATTCTATGAAATCCAGCATAGTAAAAAAATTAGGTGACATCACATATGGGAGCCTGTACAACCCTAGACATTTACAAAACAAAACCTATAAAAAAAAAAAAAATAAGATAAAATAAATAATAATAATAAATCCTAGCAATATCTTCCATGCTGTGTCCTTCCCACCTAGGAGACTCCGGAGGCACCATTGTCCTCGTGGGGCAGGACGGGACGCAGCACCCCCCGATCCACTTTCCAAAGGGTGGCCATCTCCTCGCCTTCTTGTCCTGCCTGGAGAATGGCCTCCTGCCACACGGAAGACTTGACCCACCATTGTGGTCGCAGAGGGGCAAAGGTAAGCTCTTTTTTGTGTGTGTGCGTGCGTGTGTGTATTGTTTTGTTTCTTCACATGTTTGTTTGTTAATGATGGTGGTGATGCTTTGGGGATTTTATTAGTTTAGTAGTCTGGTTCTTACTTTTTTTTTTTCTTTCTTTCTTTTTTCTTTCCTTCTTAATAGTTTGTGTATGGGAGAAGGGAGGGTACTTGATATTGCTGCTTAAAGTTGTTTGGGTCAGTGATGTTGTTTGGGTTAATGTACTTGTTTGTGAGGAAGTAAAATCAGAAGATAAATCAAACATGATTGAATCATGCAAGTAACCTCGTATGATATTTTTTGTAGTAGTACGAGATCCAAAATAAGCAAACTCTGCCCTTGTCTAGTTTAAAATGGTTGTTGATGGGAATGTAGAATAAAAATCAAGCTTATAGATCATTATAAGATATTTTATATAGTTGTTATAATTTAGTATTTTGTCTGTTTTCATTTCATTAAATGTTTTCCGTTCCTTCTTCATGAGCAGGTGTTAGGGGAATTGATAGCCTTGGCATCATATTTTATAATGTAATTTTGAGTTATTTAATTGGTTGATTTAACTGCTTGTAAAGGGTTTTTGTCAGTTACTTATTTTCTGAATTTAATTTTTTCTTTGTATTCTTTCTTTCACAATTTGTTAGCTTGAGACAGATACTATCATTTTGATGATCTTTCTTCATTACTCTAATTCAGGTGGAGTAATAAGAGCCTTCCTTCCACCTCCTTGCAATATAAATTATTTGTAACTTTATATTACTTTAACCTCACAGGCAAAGTGTTCCCGAAGCTCCGCCGGAAGGCACGTGCACTCACCAGCAAGCAGGGAGGAACAGACAGTGAAGACGAGGAAGCTACTGATTACGTCTTCAGGATCATCACAGCACTGAAACCTGATCGCATTTGTAAGTTAGGGAGTTAATCTTGGAAAACTTTTGATTGCATCCCACTCAGCTAAGTGTATATTCATATGCTTTTTTCCAGTAGTTTTATCATATGCTGTACTGTATCCCAGATTTATTATTATTGTTTACCCCCATGTATGAAAATCAGTTTTGTTTATTATTATATTATATTTTCTTATGACAGAAAAGTTAGACATTTGACATTCCAGTTCTCTTTTTCCATTGCTTCCATATTTACTGTAATTTGATTGACACTTAAAGATTGACAAAAGCACATTGCAGAAGGTAGATTTTATAGAAGGTAGACTGCACACTAAATGAAATTATTTTTGTTATCACTATGCCATAATTTCTCATTTAGAATCTTGATCTGCTTAATTTGGCTCATGACATCCCAGCAGTCTCATTTGCTGGTACACTAGGTATTATTTAACAATGAGCTTTTAATCCAACAGCACATCTTGAACTGATGTCTCCACTTCTGCGCGGAGGCTCAGGCTGGCTACCACGTGTTCCCAAGCTCTCGTCTCACTCTTCATCTACCTCCTCCTCCAAATCACTAAGTCTTGGGGACTCAATGAGTGAAGTCCTACCTCCTCCTCCTACACCTAATCCTAGTGTGGATGTGCCTGTGCCCCCACCGGAGCAAGTCAGTGTCAAGGGAACAAGTAATACAGCGAATGAAAAGAACAGGTACTATAGTTTGCTTGGATGAATGTGTAAATGACTGTTGGTCTATAGGTTAGCATGCTGGCAGATTCTTCCTTGGGTCTTTCTTTAATGTTTATGACAATACTGGAATAAGAAATAGGGGTACTTTCTAAATCACATTTAGTTCACCATATTAAATACTTTGTATGAGATGATATAGTGTATCTTATTACTGATAAATTTCTGCTTTCTAGTGATTCACTGGAGCTTCTGTGTGCCACAATGAAGCATCAAATAATTTCACGGGCATTTTATGGGTGGTTAGCCCACTGCCGACATCTCAGAACAGTTCGTACCCACTTGGCTGGCTTGGTGTTGCCATCAGCCTCCACACCACCACATAATCCTGGTAAGTCAGTAGAAAAAGAAAGTCAACATTTCTAATTAGAAGTCATTTTCAAGGTCCATGTGCTATTGAAAGATGATTTTTGATATGGGAAGTCAAGTCAGTGTAAGCTTTAAAAATGACAGAGAAAAGTGTATCCAAGTTAACTAAAGATCAATTAACTTTGCTTCACCATGCATTTTATCATGGTCTTTTCCTGTTTAAGAGTGGGAGGAAGGAGTGACGGAGGATGTTTGGAAGTCATTGCACATCGATGGTAGATTGACCAAGCAGGAGGAACTGCTTGCCCGAGTGTACCTTGGGGGAGTTGCTTCTCAGATCAGAAAGGAGGTGAGGAACAATGGACAGGAAAGAGAGATTATAAAATTTATGGTAGTATGATTACTAACTGAGGTTTCCCCTTTTGTTTATAAAACTCCATGTGCTGATTATTTCTATGCCTCTTCATTGAAACTCATGGACCTTCACAGCTGATTTGTCAGCGCTTATAGGTTTAGATAATTTTATCAGTTATCTCCTTTAAGAATCTTTGAATGTGATGATTTTCTGTTTACTTTTGCCATTTTTATTATCAGGTTTGGCCTTATCTTCTTAATCATTATGAGTTTGGAAGTTCTGTTGAGGAGAGGGAAGAACAGGACCGACGGGTGAGTTTTGTATTCATGTGCATGCATATCTTATACAAAAAAGAAAAGAAAAATATCAGATTTTTTTTTTTTTTATTAATTAATTTACTTATTTATTTATTATTATTTTTATTTTTTCAAGTAAATGTCAGTACACCACAATTATGATAGATCTTATAACTGTGCAATTCTCACATTCTGATATAGTTTGTCCCTCTTGCCTGTATCACTCCTCTATTCCATCCAGATCCGGCAGACTTATGAAACAACAATGTCTGAGTGGCTAGCTGTTGAAGCTATTGTGAGGCAGAGGGACAAGGAAATCATGGCAATGAACATGGCCAAATTGTCCTCCGAGTCACAAAATGGAGAAATACCTCTTGTGGGAAGAGACAGATCCCTCAGTAATGAGGTAAGGGTTATTAACTTAACAGGTGCTGGCCTGAGACATAATGATGCTCATGAAAGCGAAGGTGTATTGGTTTTAGTGTTAGTTGGAAAAAGGCTAGCCAAGATTTAATTGAAGAGTAAGTTTTTTTAATCAAGTTTGAAGTGAAATCTGTTACTTGAATCTGACATACACTTTTTTTGCCCCAGGTATTTGAACCTGACACACTCAGTATTGGGTCAGTAGACAATCCTGGCATCGTGCAAGAGGAAGATGAGGATCTTGATGAATTCAGTCATATGGAGAACAACCAAGATGCTGACAAGGAGAGCATTGACATTGATCCAGAAACCAGCCAGACTAATCACAATAATATGATTAATGATGAGCAAAATGATGAAGAGAGTGGAAGCAGCAAAGAGAAGACGCGACAAGAAAGTAAAGAGGATGACACAGCAGAAGTAACAAGCCCAGTAAGCATTTTATTATTCTTTCTTTCTTTTTTTTTTTTTTTTTTTATGTTTGTGTTTCTTGTTAAAACAGAATTAAGTCTCCTAGTCCTGCATAGTTGGATGCTAGAGTTAGATACATTTTGCATTTCAAGAATTTTGTGAAGCAAGTTACAAAAGTTAAAACAGACTTGAGCTTAAAAAGATTTCTTGCTGACCTGCCTTTTTGTGATGGTGAATGGGACTACAAATAAGTATTTCTTTTGACCTTCTTTGCTCTTTAGACATGTGTGGTGACTCCAGACGAAGGTGTTGTGGAGGGCACTGATGATGGTGTGGAAATGGACAGTTCGGGGGACTTTCCTGCGGCAAATGATTCTACAAATGGAACTCGTAAGTTAACGTGCCATTTTGGACTCCGTCTTCAGTGAATGAAGATACAAGGCTTTGGGTACTGATATTTATTTACTGCAGTAGAGAGTCACTATTATGATTATTTAGATCTAGGTTGATTTTTTCTCCAACACACACAATAGCTCTTCATATCTCTATGTTAAAGGCAGAGATGAACTAAGAGCAAAGTAAGAGTGGGAGTTGTTTTTTGAAATATGTTACCAGCACTGGGAAATTATTATTTTCATCATTGTAACACAGACTCACTTTTGATATATTAGATATATTTACACTAATTCAGTATCAAACTTGAGTGTAGGCGTATTCAGTGCTATGGAAGAAAAACAAGTTGTACCAAAATTGCTGAAGTTTCATCAGATAGAGTGAAAATATGGCACATGGATAGTCATCTCAGACTGCATAATCAGCATTCCTGTTGCAAAAAGCACTAGACACATAATGGAAATAACTCTCGCTTACTTTGCCAAGTTTCCTGCCAGTTTGTTGTTGAGCCCAGTCCATTATCTCCTTCTTTTCTGTAGTTCATCTGATATCATTTTCAGTCTTATAGTTTGGACTAGAAGAAATTTTAGGTCATGCTGACCCATATAGAGAGTTGTTCATCCCAGAAGGCACTGTATAAACACCAACCTTACATTTATTTTCAATTTGTTTTCTTACTGAAGTAGTCTCGGTGTTTTTTGTGTGTATCTTTTTGTGTTTCCGTTCTTACAGCAGCCTGTGCTAGAGCCTCCTTCACCGAGGAGACATGTATTCCTCCCACAACCACCCCAGTTATAGTTAGCAAAGCCTCCCTTGACAGTGGCAGCCACTCTGACGTAGGTGTGTAGTCAATGTGTTTCTTATGACTGCTTGCTTTTTCTCATATAATTGCTCTTGTGTACACATCATGTATCCACTCTGTGAGAAGAAAGAAGAAAAAAGGGGTTGGAACTCTTTTTTTAATATCTTTTTTACTTCTGTTTGGCCAAACTGGTGTAGACTTTTTGTATTTCTTGCCATTTGCTAAATTGTTTTTTTTATGACCATGTTTCAACATGTACTAAAGATATATGGTAAAAAGTGCACTGTGAAAATTTTATCTTAATGCAGATTTATACTTCTGTACATAAGATAAAAGGGGATAGATTGAATCATTCCTATCTCCTTAGATAAAGCAAATATCTTTTAGTGTCCTTAGATATGATAGAAAATATAATAGAGAAACAACTGTATTGAGACTACAAAGAAATGATGATATCAAAACTGTAATTATATGTAACTGATATTATTCAAAATAGCATAATGGTATGTTCTTTTTTACTTTGTTTTGGGTAATGGCAAAGTGTATAGCTCGTATAAGTTTCTTTATGTATTTACTGTGTGTGTCAGAGGGAGATCAATGAAGTAAGTATTATAAAAGGGTTTGTAACAATTTTATAATGTGTGATTTCCACTGTATATAATATGCTTTTTTATTATATTTATTGTAAGCATTCATCAATGAATTCATTAGTTAATAAGGATTTTTTAAGTTTGAAAGTACTGAATGCCACATTAATCGTTGATACAAGATAGCATGGCATTTAACTCTTTCCATATTGACTTTTTCAACATATTGATTTTATTACTTTTTTAACTTATTGATTTTATTAATTCTTTCTGAAAATTCTTTTTAAAGAGCCTTGCAAAATTATCTTGTATATGTAAGCAAGCTATGCCTTAATTCAAACTGATAGTATATATTTTTTTAAAGTTCCATTTGTCTGTGTATAGTTACTGCTTTACTTGTTAGTATATGTCTAATTTCTTCATATTGTATTTGTTTTCTCTTCTCTTTTCCCCTTTTTTCTATTCCCTTATTAATGTTTAAGTAACATTGAATGATGAAATTTATTATATTCAACTTTTTTCAAGTTTTTGCCTATCATAATGCATCATTTTATTTTTACCAAACGATTCTTTCTCTTCTAATGGTGTCTTCCATCTTTTTATTTATCAAACGGATGATTTTTCTCCCCTCACCCCTTCCTTTACTTCATCACCAAATATA
>NC_091576.1:23358763-23360027 GCF_042767895.1 Penaeus vannamei
GCTTTATAAATGCAAAATGTCAGGTGATGTAATAGCAAGTTCTTTTGTATTTTTTTTTTTTTTTTGCCATTATGTATTCTGTATCTTACTCAATGGCATTCTGTTCTCATGCAGTTTGAAGATGTCATTGTCAGAGTTTGATTTACCCCGGATTTAATGGTAATGAATAGGCTGATAGTGTATAAGCATTTGAAAGCTGTGCAGAGAACTTTGTAATTAGTTGGAAGAATGAGAGAGCATAATGTCTGTTAAGAGAGCCAAACTGCATTAGTGCAAAGAATCAACTACTGTTGAGTCCTTTCAATTGTAAACTAATATCTGGGCACACACCTGTCACCCTCACCCCCTTTCAAGAGCAGGCATCTTGAATGGTCCTCTATTTTCTCATCCAAACACAAGTAGTGTTCTAGATATGAATAGTTTTATAAGTAACCAGATTATGTTTTATTCAGAGATAATAATTGTTCTGTGAATCATAATAGATGCTATCCTTCTCTATATATAAATGTAAAATTGATATTTAAATGCTTGACATGATGCACTTGTCATAGGTGTTCCAATCACTACAGTAATGTATCAAATGGTATTCTGTTATACATTAAATAAGCTTTCTTTGGCTTAAGTAGCTTTCTTTGTGTTTTGCCACTCTGAAATACATTTGGGAATAGTACTGCTGCCTAAGCAGCATAATGTAATACAGCAAGTAAATACTGCATCATCATCAGTTCAACAGGATACGAGTTGGTTACATAGTTTAGTGGAATGAGTGCAAGGCAAGCACCATCCTCATACTGTAAAGCAAGATCACTTTATGTAGATAGTTTCTTCTTTCTTTTGGTGATATATATCTATAAATGTAATTTATGTATTATGAACAAAATCATTGAAATGTTTATTCCCGAACACATTGTATGTACATTCCATAGGTTTGCTTTGTGTTTGTTGCTGGTTTAGCCCAAATCTTCCTGTGTGTAGAGAGATGAATTATAGATCTGCAGTTTAGCACAAATACCTAATGAATACACATGTACACAAAATGAAATATTTTTACATTGAGTTACCTTTATCCAACACAAGGTTTGTTCCAGTACAGTTTTGGTGCTAAACTGAATGGTTGTACAGTGATAACAATGGCGGTGCACATGCATTGCTTTTCAAGGCAGTTTAGATGTAGGACAAATGTATTTATAATCCTGACCAGCCAATGGCATACTTGCTTGGAATATTTCTTGTTTTACAGTACTGCTGTGGAATCCATACTTGT
>NC_091576.1:23370527-23383154 GCF_042767895.1 Penaeus vannamei
AGCAGGAGGGGAAGAAGTAAGAAGGAGGAGGAGTAAGGAGGAGGTGGACGAATGTATAGGAGGAAGGGGAGTCATGAAGTGAAGGAGAGGAAATATGAAGGAAAAGGAGCAAGAAGAAGGAATAAAACGAAGGAGAGTAAGAAGGAGGAGATAAGAAGACAGGAAGAAAATAGGAAAAAGTGGAAAGAGGAAATAACCTATAAAGAAGAAGAAGAAAAAAAAAACGAAGGACAAGATAAAAAAAGAAAATACAGCGCCACTTAAGAAAAAGGATATGCAACAATTAAAAAACAAATTTGATATTATGATGGCAGTATAATCAATGAAAATGACGTCATTATCTAATAATCTATTTTGTTATTTGATATTCATCCATTAGAGTAGTTTGATTAGCATTTAGACTATCTATATAGAATTAATCAAAATAATTAATGTACTAATTCCCGGTTTACTGATATATATATATATATATATATATATATATATATATATATATATATATATATATATATATTTATATATATATATATATATATATATATATATATATATATATATATATATATATATATATATATATATATATATATATATATATATAGAGAGAGAGAGAGAGAGAGAGAGAGAGAGAGAGAGAGAGAGACAGAGACAGAGAAAGACAGAGAGACAGAGAAAGACAGAGAGAGAGAGAGAGACAGAGAGAGAGAGAGATAAGAGAGAGAGGAGAGAGAGAGAGAGAAATAGATAGATAGATAGAGAGAGAAATAGATAGATAGATAGAGAGAGAAATAGATAAATAGACAGATAGATAGATAGAGAAAATGAGATAGGCAGACCGACAGATAGATAGACAGAGAGAAAGCGAACAATAGATAAAGAACACTAACCCCCCCCCCCCCCCTGCAGTGACGATGGAGCAGGCCGGCCGCCCCCCCCTCGGGATCTTCACCTACACTTTCCCCGAAGACCTCCTGGAGCACCACGAGGTCTGGGTCAGCCAGGAGGTGCAGATTCCAAGCTATTCGAGGATTCAGCCGTTTAAGGTACGTGGTTGGTGAGGAGGATTTTTTTTTTTCTTTTTTTAAAGATTTTGTCTTTGTTGATTTGTTTTTTTTGTTTTTGTTTGTGTGAAGATTAATAGGTATGGGTGGGTGATTGGGATATGAGAGTTTGTAGAAAGGGATAAGGGTGTAAAAAATAGACACACACCCACACGCATGCGCGCGCGCGCGCACAAACACACCCATAAAAGTAAAACAAAGATATCCACCAACCCACCCACGGATGTACAAAAACACCTATACCCACCACACACACAGACACCCACACTCACACACACACAAAGACATCCACATCTACCACACCCCCACACCCACCACACACAGACATACAAAGACACCCACACATAACCTTCCCCCCACACACTCAAAAAAAAAAAAAAAAAAATCTAAGCTTTCCTTACCCCCCCTTACATATCTCTTCCGCACGCAGATTAAGCTGAGTCTCTCCAGCTTCAACTCGAGCACCTGGGCAGCGGACGAACTTCGGGTGCTGGGGTCCGCGCCGACGTCTCAGCCCTTGGTGAACTTCACCTACCCGCCCCTCACGTCAGAGGTCTGTCTTGAGGTCGTTCGAGTTCTGGTGTTGAAGTTTTTTTATTTTGTTTATTTATTTATTTTATTTATTTATTTATTTATTTATTTATTTTTTTTTTTAGTATTTGGTGAAAGCGGGGATTTGGTGTATTCGCTGTAAAGGTAGCATTTTTGTTGGCATATGGTGTATTAAGGTTAAAGTAAATGTTTAAGAGTTAGTTAGTCCTTGATGCTAATACCTAGTTCGGTATTACTTTGAAATTTCAGTATTGATTTTGTTGTTATCTATATTATCACTTTCTGCTCAAACGCTTGGTCATTGGCCATTGTTCATATCAACACACACACACACCAAGTTGCGTTCACAGAAAATGATGCTAGTCCTTATCTTTGACAATCACTAAATATTTCCCCCTTTATGTCAAAACACATTATGCCGAAAATTAGACTTTGGTGCCTTTTCGTCGGTGAGTTTTCACACTGAATGTAAACACTAATAACACAATATTGCTACTATATTTGATTGTTTGTAATTTCTCAAACTCACCACAAAAGTTGGATCCGTCCTTATTTTCTGTGCTAGTACTCATTCCTCATTATTCTACAAAGGACAATACTTATTGGTTGCTCTTACTACTAAAATAGTTAATCAAGGAAAATATGACACCTTGAATTTGATTTCTATTAATGAGAATGGATATCTCCTCAATGCAAAAGTTGTATCTAATTGGTTTTGATTATATTTCCGTCAGAATTATATTCTCATACCCTTTTCTTCATTAGTCACAATGAATGCGGTTCATTTTTCTTTAATGTTGACTCAACTATAATGATGACTGTAGATACGAAGCTAGTGATACCAAAGAAATTTAATACAATAATACCACTCTCTTTAATAAAACATAGTCACAATACATCCGATTGATTTTCTGTAATGATGACTCAATTTCACTGATGACTTCAGATACGAAGCCAGTGATGCCAAAAAAAAAAAAAAAAAAAAAAAAAAAAACAATAATGCCACTCTCCTTAATAAAACAGACACTACTAAAGGTAATAACGAGGAAAATATTTACTCCCTAGGAGCCAGAAGTCAACGAAACGTCACCATCTGTATTGACCAATCACACCCTTCCTCCGGTGAATGTGACGTCACCACCAAGTGTCAATGCAAGCCTGAGCTCAAACTCGTCAGGTGAGATATTTCAGCAAAGTCGTAAGGTATTTAGGGCTTTCTTAAAAAAAAAAAAAAAAAAAAAAAAAAAAAAAAAAAAAAAAAAAAAAAAAAAATCTTAGTCACATCACACAGACAGATCAAAGGAATTTCTATTGACGTAGAATTGAGTGACTGTTAAGTAGCTGTCTGTCTTCACTTTTTTTTTTTAGTTTTCTGTGTTTTAATAACTTAGTACAGAGACTAATCAATCTTGACTTAGAATTAAGGAATAAAAAAGAACCTTCTGTATTTTTATTCATTCTGTTGTTGCTGTCAGTCCCGAAGACGTCTCTGTGCTTTTCTGTATGTGCATTTTTTTTCTGTCTTTGTCTCATTCTGTTTGTCTGTCTGTACGACCGTCTGTCTGTCTCTCACTCTCTCTCTCTTTCCCTCCTTATTCCGCCTTTTTCCCTTTTCAGCTCTCCCTTCTTTCCAGCCAATCAGAAAACGTACAAATAATCCTTGCTCAGTGCCTTAAATCATGACGTCACTCATGCCTTAGTTTATGACGTCACCCTTATCTTAGTTTATGCCGTCACCCATACCTTAGTTTATGACGTTACCCTTGCTTCAGTGTATGACGTCATCCATGCCGTAGTTTACCTAACCCATACCTTAGTTTATGACGTCACCCCATGCCGTAGCTCATGACGCAAACCCATGCCGTAACCCCCCCGCCCCCTTCGGCAGGCGACGGCACCAACCAGACCTCCTCAGGACCGGGCGAAGAAGGCAAGACCGAAGACAGCAACGTCACCGCCAACATCACCCCGGCTCCCAGCAGCGGAGATCCCGACTTCTCTGAACGTGAGTCTCTCGTGGTTCTCCTGAGAGGATTGACGGAAGGATTCGGTTGAACGCGATTTATATATTTTTAGAGGAAGATGAGAAAGAAAGGATATAATGTTTATAGAAAAAAAAGAGTGATGATACGAGGATTATAGGATACCAAACGAAATCGTGTTACAATAATAATGTTAAAGTTTTAAAGATTTGCATAATCAAATCAGTTAGAAAACGAAAAACTGAGGTAATAGTAGAAAAGTAAAAGAGATAACTCTCGTTAATCGAAGCCATTATATTCGATTCAAGTCGAAGGCGAATCAAATGCTTCCAAGAACGCTCCGCATTCATTGCAGCCGTTCGCGTAAACAAATCCATTGAAATCCGGATAGAAACCCTTTAGAATATTTTTTGTTCGGAAAAAGTGAAATGAAAAGAAAGACAGAATAAAAAGCGAAATCCAACTGGGAAAAATAGAACTGGAAAAGAGAGAGAGAAAAAAAAGACTAATTACTTAATGGTCCAGGTAAATGCTGATGTTTACCTTTGCTAAAAGTTCGAGATTCACTTTTCCTTTCCTTTTAATGTTGTTTTTTCTCGTCGTTTACGTCTTCTTAATTATTTTTCGTTCATTAGAGATTGCAATATCATTATCATAAAAATCGTATGAACTTAAATTCTATGTCAATTTTAATACGAGTATATTATTTACATTCTATTAGAATCCTTGCTGGTATAATAGTCAATATTAATGCTTTACTATCATTATCACCATGATCAGTATTATCATTGCTATCATTATTATTATTTCTATTATCATAACTGCCATAGTCAAAAGTATAACTAACATTTCGTTTATTTAACTTTACCTCTACTAGTCTGAAACATCCAAACATAAAAATCAAATCTAACTTATTCCACTAAACATAATCAAACCCCTCATACGATCTACACTTACCCGATCTAAACCTAAACGAATCTAACCGAACCTAATCGAATCCCTTATAGACCCCCGTAAACCTAACTAAAAGAAAACAAATGCACATCAACACAGGAGTCTATACACAACGACACGAGATCGAAAAAGGAAGGTATTCAATGACCAAATCTGACTTGAAATTGAAAAAAGTCTTAAGAAAAAAGTAAAACAGTAATGTATATTTGAATAGGAGATTAAGAAGGAAAAACGGTTTTAGACAAGAAATAAATGATATATCAGACAATAAATAAGATATATCAAGTAAGAAGAAGAAGATGAAGAAGCAAGAAGAAAATTAAGAAGAAAAAGAAAAAGAAAAGAAGAAGAAAAAAGAAAGAAAAAAGGAGGAAGGAACGGAAAAAGAATAAACTGAAAAAAAGAAAAAGTAAGCGAAAAACAAGAAAAACCAAACGAAGAGAGAGAAGAAGAACAAAAAAAAAAAGAAAAAAAAGAAAAGATAAAATGAAAAATAAAGGATAAAAAGACAAGAACAAAAATAAGTAGTAGAAAACAAAATGTTCAAATGTTCAAAAAAGCGACAGGAGCGCATCTCAGGAAAAAGAAAAGTGTTTGGAAGAGAGTTAAGAACATGGAAAGAACATTCAAGACAATAAAAAGAAAAGAAAAAAAGTTAGCTATATTATAAGCAGCAGGGAAATCTTTTGGAAAAATTCATGATGCGAAAAACAAACAAATAAGAAAAAGTGAAAGAAAGGGAAAAGAAAGAGAGAGAAGAAGGAGAGAAAAAGATGAAGGAGATAGAATGATGAAATAAGAGAAGGAAAGAGAGAAAAGAAGGAAAGAGAATAAGGCGGAAAAAATAAGGAAAGAGAAGTAAGTGGGAGTAGAGAATAAGACAAAAGAATGTGTGAAGTAGGAGAGAAGATAATGAAAGAGAAGAGGAGAGGAAAAGATTTAAGAGAAAAGATGAGGAGACAACACAAAGGAAACGAAAGAAAACAGAAAGACCAAGAAAAATAACTAGAAGAAAAACAATGCAAATAATATAAAAGAAAAAGAAAAAATAAAGAACGCACATTGAAGAGAGAAAAGAAATGATAAAAGATGAAAGAAAAAACGAAAAAAAGAAATAGACAAACAGACACACACACCAGAAAAAAACAGACAGACTAATCCCCCATAAAATACCCACACAGACAGACAGACAAACAGACAAATCCCGGAATTAAGGAGACATTACGTGACAAGTGTCTTTGCACAGACACACACAGACACGCGGTTTCCATGACTTGCGTGTCTGTCAACCATTTTCATTTTTACAGATTTCATCATATGTCCTGGTTGTTATTATTATTATTTTTTTTATTTATATTCCAGGATTCCAGATTTTAGGATATTCCATGGTTTCAAGATTTCATGTTTCGTCACATTCCAGGATTCCAGATTTTAGGATTATTCCATGGTTTCAGATTTCTTCATATTTCGTGATTTCATGTTTCGTCACATTCCATGATTCCAGATTTCTGGGTATTAGATGATTCCAGATTTGGAAATATTCCAAGATTTCATGTTTCGGTTCATGAGTCCAGATTTTAGGATAATAGATGATTCTAGATTTTGTCATATTATGTGATTTAAGATTTTAGAATATTCCAAAACCCTTTACTTATCTGTAAATTGCATTGAATATATAGGCACAAAATATAAGAAACAGTCACAGAAACAAACAATAAGAATGGAACAAATAAATGAACTTACAAAGTACAAACAATCAAGAAAAACAAAAACAAAACAAAAAACCGTAAAGAAAGAATTAACTTTAGCTTACATACGAAAAACATTATCAAACTGCATCTATATTCACAAACAAAAGCATTCTATAACGAACAAAAAAGACAAACAGCCCATAGAAAAAAGTGCACAAACAAATAAGACTACACTACACTCTTCTGTTTAAAAACATTCTTTATCATTAAACAAATAAAGAATAAATAAATAGGAAAACATTCTTCATCATGAAACAAACAAACAAACAACAACAACAACAACAGAATAGCAAAGATCACTCTCTCCATAACAAAACAAAAACAAACAAACAGACAAAACACACCATTCACAACAGGACAGAAACAAACACACAAACACACGAGAACAAACTCTCCACCATGCAATAAAAACAACGTGAACAAACAGACACACTGAAGACCTTGCCTTTTGTCGGCACACCTTCCCTCTCAAAAAAAAAAAAAAGAAAAGAAAAGAAAAAAAAAGAGAGAAATTGAGAAAAAATGGAAGCTACTGTCGATTGCTGAGATCAGTGTTGCCACTCGCTAATTTCGAAAAAAAAACTCTCGAGATCGGTTGCCTAAAACCACCTAGATTCCGTAAAATTAAACTCAGATCACTCTATCTTATATTCAATCGATATTATTAACTATGCAGACGCGACTTAACCTCCACCTTCAGCCAGACCTGTGTAAAGTCTCGCTTGTTCAGTCACGATCAAAACTCGTCTCAAACCTGTTTCGAATTCTGCTTCGGACATTCGCTTAACACCACACTTTTTGTATAGGGTAAGATAGATTCGAAGCTTCGGTTCATTAAAAGACTTATGTCCGTCACTGTACCATGGGATTATCCTTTTTTCGAGGTGGAGTACTCGTAGTGGGTTCCTCTTCCTCCTACTCCTCCCCCCCCTCCTCCTCCTTCTCCTCCTTCTCCTCCTCAGAACTCCTTTTCCTTCGAGGGTGAGTGAGCTAAGAGTGGCTGTGCGAGAAGGCTCGAGCAAAATACCAGCTCGGAAGCGACTGAGGGACTGAGCGAAAAAAAAGTATTAGTTGATGTTGTTCTGGTACAAGTGTCTGTTACAGGTCTGTCGCTCAGATGGACGCGTCTAGTACAGTGGTCTATCTTCGCTGTTTACTTTAACAAACTGCTTAGTAAGAAAATTGCACGTTAGAATAATTGATCATAGAAAAATAATTTTACGGATTTCTTAAAAAAAGGAAAAAAATACAGTGAAGAACAAACAAACAAGTCTAGGTAAATAACGATAAAAACTAAATTCATAGATTTCTCTAAAACAACAACAACAACCCCAGGCCATCACAATGAAAAACAAACAAACAAAGAGACCTACGTAAAAAGAAAAGAAAAAAACAACAAAAACAGGAGTGGCAACACAGGTCGAGATCAAAAGGAATATCGGAGAGGTGAGCCATGAGGTGTGGAGAGTGCATGTCGGTGTGTGATGAGCCAATAGACCATGAGATCGCGAGTCATGAGGGGGAGGTATAGAGAGCGCATGTTGGTGTGGCGAGCCATGAGGTCTAGAGAGTGTATGTGGATGTGGTGTAAAGGTTTCACGCTGATGTGTTGAACCAAGAAGGGATTGCATGCATAATGTGAACTAGTTTGGTGAGCTATGAGGTCAAGAGAGCATATGTTGGCCTGATGGACTATGTTAGATGGCTAAAAGCGCGCATGCTGAAATTCTCACTATCTTTCATAGATCCTGAAACGTGCAGATGCACAATACCCTAAATTCGACCTTAAAGAGAGCCGTAGACAGTTACGGTAATGTAGAGAAAATCAAATAATTTAAGAATGTATCTGCTGACGTATCGACGTTTCCTGCATGTGTCCAGTTTATTCATGTTTACGGCTGTGTGTAGAATGAAAAGAAAGCAGCAAGGATTCAGATATAGGAGTACAAATATTCTAGAATGCTATGGATTTTTTTTTTTATCATAACAAGACTCCCGCCGTAAAGAAAATAGTTTCTTGATTCGAAGTGGGGCGAGGCTACGTTTTATGTACTTAGTTCTTACGTTATTTATTCATTCTTGAGAATGTTTCTTTGCTTTTACGTTCATCTAATCATCTATTTTTTTGTTCGTATTTATTCATTCATCTATTTATTTTAGCCAGATAAATATTCCCTTGGAAGTGAGAAAAAAAAAACAGTTCTCCCTGAACATGTTAGAGCAAGTCCTTGAAGTAGTTACTCCATTCACCACTAGATGGCAGGAGAAGGCGGCGGCGCATTCATCCCAAAACAGAAGACGGGAAACTGTCGAAACCTCTTGTCGCTTTTGTTATTTCCTCCGCGGGCAGACGGCAGATTCTCGCTTGGGTACGAACTTTACTTCTTCCTCCTTGGGGAGAGAAAATCGGTTTAGACAGCACATCTGCGTAAATTATGCTACATGCAGCGGGCGAGCTTTCTCTAAATGGAAAAGAACTGTTATGAGTTTTACTTTCGGGGGATTTTCTACGGTCGCTGAAGCATCAAGGGCGGGTTTTGCTTGGCGGGAGTTGTGTGCGGAAGGCGGGTGTGTAGTACCGGAAGGAAAGGTGATATAAATGGGTATTTTAGTTCTTACTCGAGTGACGATATGGGGGGGGGGGGTCTTAGAGAGGAAGCAGACCTGTGTATGTACAACCGCACGCAGGCATACGAATATTCAAACAGATACGCACGCATACAGACACACATATACACACGCGCGCACGCACGCACGCACACACACCGCACACACACATACATACATACACACGCACACACCGACACACACACATATACACGCACACAACGACACACACACATATACACGCACACAACGACACACACACACTCACACACACACACACACACACACACATATATATATATATATATATATATATATATATATATATATATATATATATACATATAAATAAATAAAAATATATATATATATTATATATATATATGTTTATGTATATATATATACATATATATATATATATATATATATATATATTGGTCATAGAAATCAAAACCATTTCCATCAGCCATTTAGTTTTCCATCAGGTGGTTTAGATATTAAAAAAAAAAAAAAAAAAAAAAAAAAATCAGAAAAGGCCCCCCATCACCCTCTCCCTCTCACCCCCCCCCCCGACTCTTCCCAAACCAAAATTATTATCATGTTTTTCCATCTTATTTCCTTCATCTTCACCCGACCAACCCGACAGACGAGCCAAGACCGACCGACACTCCCCGAAATGACTCGATCCATGCCAAGCCCTCGAGCAAGCCAGTTCAAGCCAATGCAAGCTCGATCTTCCCCCCAAAAGCAAGCTCATTCGCTCCTCCGGTTCGCTCGAATGCGAGTTCGGTTGCTCCGCCTGTCCCTTCTAACGCAAGTTCGGATGGTCCGGGGAGGCAACCCAATGCAAGTTCGGTTGATCCTCCTCACCAATCTAACGCAAGTTCTGTCAATCCTCCTGTCAATTCTAACGCAAGTGAGATCGTTCCTCCTGGCCAATCTAACGCAAGTTCTGTCAATCCTCCTGTCAATTCTAACGCAAGTTCGATCGTTCCTCCAAGCGACTCAAACGCAAGTTCGGTTGATCCGGGAAAACAGCCTTTCGCAAGCACGCTCGGTCCCGATCAACCGCCTCCCGAGGGAATGAATCCGCAAGGCAATTTCACCGGTATTGCCTCCTTCCTGAACGGTGAGAATTGCATTACATGGATTTAACTCTTTCTCCCTCCTCCTTGCCCGCCATTATTATACTTCCCTTCCCTATTTTTTCTCTCTTTTTTATGCCTCACATTCTCTCTTTCCTTCTCTTTCTTTCTATCATTCACTCGCTCTCTTCTCTTATTTATTCCCCTTTCTTTCCCCCTCGCTTTCGTCTTATGATCCCCGTTTTAATATATTTTTTCTTCTATCCAATTTCTTAATTCGTTTAACCTTTTTTCTCTGTTGTTGTGCCTTTTCTTCATCTTTCATATTTCTATCCCCTTCTCTCTTTGTCTCTTCGACTCATTCTCTCTCTCTCTCTCTGTCTCTCAATCTCTCTCTCTCTCTGTCTGTCTCTCAATCTCTCTCTCTCTGTCTCTCTCTCTCTCTCTCTCTCTCTCTCTCTCTCTCTCTCTCTCTCTCTCTCTCTCTCTCTCTCTCTCTCTCCCCCCTCTCCCTCCCTCCTTCCCTCCCCCATCTATCTCTCTCTTTCTCTATGCCTGCCTCTCTCTCTCTCTCTCTCTCTCTCTCTCTCTCTCTCTCTCTCTCTCTCTCTCTCTCTCTCTCTCTCTCTCTCTCTCTCTCTCTCTCTCTTTCCTCCGTGCTCTCTCCCCCCCCCCTCTCTCTCTAAATATCTTTATGTAACTGTCATTGTTTTACAATATTGTATCTTTGTTCTAAATTCATGGTTATATTTTATTTATGCATTTTTGAATATTTTGTGTATTTTTGTCTCTTGCATGACTTTTCTTCTCTTCCCGTCTGTCTGGCACTCGCCCCATCTCTGTTTATCTGTCTGTCGGTTAGTCTATCTCTATCTTTCTCTGTTTCTGTCTGTCTTTCTGTCTGTCTGTCTGTCCGTCTCTGTCTCTGTCTGCCTGTCTCGCTGTCTCTCTCTCTCTCTCTCTCCCTCCTTCCCTCCCTCCCTCCACCCACTCTCTCAACAACCACCTTCTTCCACAAACGATCTACTCTGTACCACGATCTACCATCCATAAGCAAGAGCTCGCTTTTCCCTCCCGCTAAATAAGCTCTTTTCGCTACACCGCTACACTACCCTCGACTTTTTTCCGCTAAACGCTAAGGCTTTCATTTTGGAGTGTGTAAACGGGGGAAGGTGGGTGGGGATGGGGGGTGAGGAGGAAGAGAGAAAGAGAAAAGCAGAGTAAGAAATGAAGAGTAAAACAGAGAAAAGACAAAAGGAGAAAGAGAGAAAGAGAAAGAGATAAAAATAGCAGGGCGAAGGAGAGAAAGAGAGAAAGGGACAAAGGGACAGAGAGAGAAAGAGAGAAAGAGCGCACAAGAAAGAAAGAAAGAAAGAAAAAAAAGAGAGATGACGTGAGAGAGAAAGAGAAAAAAAGAGTAAAAGAATTAAATTGAGAAAGAAAGAAGTGAGAAAGAAAATTTAATAAAAAATAGAGAAAGAGAGATAGCGAAAAATAAGAGAGAGAATAAAAAGATAGATAGATAGAAAGAGAGAGGAAGAAAGAGATAAGAACTCACGAGAATTAACGTAAGGGGAACACAGCCCAGCCTTTCTTTGCATAGGTCTTGACTATTTATTCATAATTCTCTCTCTCTCTCTTTCTCTCTCTCTCTCTATCTCTCCTTGTCTCTCTTTCTCTCTCTTACTCTCTCCTTCTCTCTCTCTCTCTCTCCTTGTCTCTCTTTCTCTCTCTCTCTCTCTCCTTGTCTCTCTCTCTCTCTCTCTCTCTCTCTCTCTCCCTCTCTCTCTCTCTCTCTTTCTCTCTGTCTCTCTTTCTCTCTCTCTTTCTCTTCTTGTCTCCGTTTTTTTCTCTCCTTGTTTCTCTTCCTCTCTCTCTCTCCTTGTCTCTCTTTCTCTATCTCTCTCCTTGTCTCCCTTTTTTTCTCTCCTTGTTTCTCTTTCTCTCTCTCTCTCTCTCCTTGTCTCTCTTTCTCTCTCTCTCTCTCCTTGTCTCTCCTTTTCTCTCTCTCTCTAGGAAGATATAAGAGAGAGGTAAGTTGGAGGCACTGTGCCAGACCGGCGGGGGGGGGGGGGGGTGGAAGGATCTTCACCTGTAGTTTTCTTTCTTTCTTCTCTGTCTCCCTCTGTGTTTGATATGACTTTCTTCTGTTTGTCTCTCTCTGTCTCTCTTTCCCTCCCCCCCCCCTCTCTCTCTCTCTCCCTCCCTCCCTTCCTCCCTCCCTCCCTCCCTCCCTCTCCCTCTCTCTCTCTCTCTCTCTCTATCTCTCTATCTCTCTCTCTCTCTCTCTCTCTCTCTCTCTCTCTCTCTCTCTTACTCACTCTAGCGTTTCCTCCATTTCCCCTGTTACATTTACATACAAAGAGAAGGCAAATGACCGAGGCAAGTGAAGTGAGAAAGAGAGATGGGATAAAACAGGGAAATAAGAAACAACTGGAAGAAATTACAAGGAAAGAAGAAAGGAGGAGAAGAAAAATAATAATAAGAAATAAGGAAAAGGAAAGAAGGCAATGATGAAGAATAAGAAAAGGAAAGTACGATTAAGAAGCTCCCTGCACACACACACATACACGCACGCACACACACACACAAAACAACAACAAAAGAGAAAGAAGAAGAAGAAGAAGAAAAGAAG
>NC_091576.1:23383654-23386154 GCF_042767895.1 Penaeus vannamei
GAATAGATTTCCTCGCTTTCCCTAGGTATTGTAACCTTGAACTATTTTCACACACATATGGGTCGCCCTTATGATGTGCCTTGCGTGTACAGTTGCTCTGACGCAATACTCTCTCATATTATTTCTCCTTTTCTCTTTCTCAGCCTTTTTTTCTTGTTTTTTGGTTTGTTTTTTTGAGAGTGTGTGGGAAGGAGAGTGGGAGTGGAAATGTGAATGAGTGGTTGGGTGTTCGTTTGTTTGTGTGTGTGGGCGAGCGCGTGCACCTCTTTTTTGTGTGTGCGTGTGCGCGTGTGTGTGTGTGTGTGTGTGTGTGTGTGTGTGTGTGTGTGTGTGTGTGTGTGTGTGTGTGTGTGTGTGTGTGTGTGTGTGTGTGTGTGTGTGTGTGTGTGTGAGAGAGTGAGAGTGAGAGTGGGAGTGGGAGTGGGAGTGGGAGTGGGAGTGGGAGTGGGAGTGAGAGTGAGAGTGAGAGTGAGAGTGAGAGTGAGAGTGAGAGTGAGAGTGAGAGTGAGAGTGAGAGTGAGAGTGAGAGTGAGAGTGAGAGTGAGAGTGAGAGTGAGAGTGAGAGTGAGAGTGAGTGAGAGTGAGAGTGAGAGTGAGAGTGGGAGTGGGAGTGGGAGTGGGAGTGAGAGTGAGAGTGAGAGTGAGAGTGAGAGTGAGAGTGAGAGTGAGAGTGAGTGAGAGTGAGAGTGAGAGTGAGAGTGAGAGAGAGAGAGAGAGAGAGAGAGGGAGAGAGAGAGAGAGAGAGAGAGAGAGAGAGAGAGAGAGAGAGAGAGAGAGAGAGAGAGAGAGAGATCATATGTCTATTCAATGAACAATCTGTGTCCTTACTATTTTCATCACTTTAACCAAATCTTTCAGAGCTGGAGGAAAATGACCAGAACAAAAGTAAGTTATATCTTTTAATAAAAGGAAGCTGTTAAGAGTCAACAAAGTAAGAATCACGTTCAATAATCCACATCAATATTCTTCCACCTTTTTTTTCTCTCAACTTGAGGACCCCGTTACAGCTTACAAATGATACAGTTCTACATAAAATATCTCATAATCTAATAAAAAAAAAAGATCTCCCTGAAGATGCTAAGGTATGAAACCTGCACACCAAACCTCTATCTCGCCTGTGTAAACAATATGTTAATCTGTTATATATCTCCTGTAGTGATGGCCTTGGTTAAATAATGTTAGAGGCAAAAAGCAATACCTGCATGTGTGTGCCTTGCCAGATAAAAATGCTTACATCTCCCAGTCTTACTTGCAAGTCACAATTATCATACTACCTTGCTAAAAAAAAAGGAACTATCAGTTAACAGAAAGCTTATTTACAAGCTTCTTGAGAGTTTTTTCAACCCATACATATTCAGTTCAGAAAATAACCTTTAGACCACCCAATACTTCAGTTTATTTCAACATGAAATATTAAAAGAAACAGTAATTTTAAAACTTGGCATGCATGCATCTTATAAATGTTTTCCTACTCATTAGATATAAAGTTATCTTGTTCACTCCTTTCCCAGGAAATATATAGAACTCTAGCAACACTTTTACGGTAGTGGTCAAATAGACGCTCCAACAAGATAAAAGCAAGTTTCTGACAAAAGCTATAAAATCAAGATTAAAGGAACATACAATATTCTCAAACAAACATATTGTCTTCAATAACATAGCAAAACATTTTCTGGAACTTCAATTTTTATTTTCAATTGCACATCACAAAGATAGCAAGATTTCTTTAAACATGTAGTTCTATAGAAAAAAAGACATGATTAACCATACAAACCAGAGAACTGTCTTAATAGTAATAATCATGAATGAAACTATACATATGATAAAGGAGGTACATGATCAAAAATATATGAATATTGAAAAGTATATAAGTAACATGCCAAAAAACTCATTATGAGTTATGCAAAGAAACTGCCATCAAAGAGACCACAGATACACAACTTTTACACAAAATACTCATGATTTTTTTATGTAATTTTTTTTCAGAACCTAATACAAAACACTTCCTTTCTTCCATCTACCACTAATCACCTACAGTGAGTCATTCATCTACCTTATGTCCTTATCAGTGGTCCAGTGTGAATCACAAAAAATCCTTTCTTCTTTCTTTCTTTACTTGCCTTATAAAAATATTCACAACCACACATTAAGGCAGCACAAACAAGAAAGTAACAGCCATGAACAAGAGAGAGAGGGGGGGGAGAGGAAAAAGGAAAAGAGAAGAGACAAAAGGGAAAAGGGAAAGGAAAATGGAAAAGGGATGATGATAAGATGACAGACAAAGAGAAGGAACTAGAGGCTAATTTGGTGAATGGAGAAGAGGATCTGACAGAAGAGACAAAAGGACAGGAGACACATTATAGCTCAATAATCATATGAGTTTGAGGTACCAATGATAAAGATATATGATGAGGAAGAAAATTGTATGGATAATGAGTCTGAAAATTCTTGTGAGTTATGCACAAAGATGTGCTTCAATGTAATGGTAAACTTGAATTCA
>NC_091576.1:23406154-23416154 GCF_042767895.1 Penaeus vannamei
CGAAATGGGTGCAGCACCTGCCTTCGAGGCGTGGGGAATAGGGTTCGATTCCTAAGTGCTTTTGGTTTTATGATAGAAAAGGGAAATAAGATAAAAGACAGAAAAAGCTTATAGATGGCGTGATGAGTGAGTGTGTGTGTGTGTGTGTGTGTGTGTGTGTGTGTGTGTGTGTGTGTGTGTGTGTGTGTGTGTGTGTGTGTGTGTGTGTGTGTGTGTGTGTGCATGTACACACACTCACACACACACACACACACACACACACACACACACACACACACACACATATATATATATATATATATATATATATATATATATATATATATATATATATACATACATACATACATACATATATGTGCATGTGTGTGTGTGTGTGTGTGTGTGTGTGTGTGTGTGTGTGTGTGTGTGTGTGTGTGTGTATGTGCATGTGTGTGTGTGTGTGTATGTATGTATATGTCGTGGCCAGCTCCGTCGTCAGATAAACTGTAGCCGATGCCACTGCAACATCCTGTCGCGTTTATATATATATATATATATATATATATATATATATATATATATATATATATATATATATATATATATATATATATATATTATATATACATATATATATATATATATATATATATATATATATATATATATATATATATATATATATATATATATACTGATATTTACACAAATTGTCAAAGGCATCGTAATAATAACAGTTACCCCTTGAGTTGGAACATGGGGTACTACTCAAAGAAAACGTTTAGTAATGGAAAACTATTTTAATTTGGGGGGATTCGCTTCAACAGCCTTTTATTAATTTTATTCTTTCTGTTCTCCCTTAGTTATTAAGATATATTGATATATTCATTTTGATACTGGTGCAGTTTCATACAGCCTTCTTTTAAACAGAAAAATATATAAACAATCGATACAGCAAGTGTCATATTTCAATATTTTAAAAAATCGCCATCTGATATCTTTTCCTAGCTTTTGTTAAGAAAACAATGATGCCGTTTCGTTCTTGTACATTTATTGTAATAACTGAGTTTCGTGCGTAAATAAAGCGCGCATAACGTTACACGAAGGAGAATACGTTTCTGTTTTTAAAGAGGACAATACAGCAGTAATACAGAAGTATTACTGATTATTTACAATAACAAATGAATTTCTTTCACTGCGCAATTCCATATGTCTGACCCATATTACAAACAAAGAGGCCTGAAGAATTGCGCGGCAGTGACAGTGAAAGACAATAGACTGGCTGTTTTTTGTCATTTTTGAAATGTTTTGTTGTTGTTGTTTGTCTGTTTCTTTCACTGCATGCTTCTTACATTGGAAACTAAAAGAAATGTGCAATTTTAATTCGTAATTCCAATTTCTGTACCGTATGTAGTGGTCCAGAGTCCAGACGAGCGTTCTTGAAGTCATTCTAGCATTGTAATCAGCTTCGCAAATGTGTAGTGAAGCTTATTTAGTTCACATTACGTAAGCATGTTTTGTTTTTGCTTTGATCATTTACTGTATATCTTTCATGTTTTCTTTCTATTGACTGAGTTTCAATGCATTTTTTTTTCTATCTGTATGTACTCTCCTTCGTATACTTAAAAACTCTTACCACTATACTAAATACCATTTATAATAATTTCAGGTTTCTTTGCCACAAATATGTAACCTATTCGTTTTTACAAAACTAAATCATTACAACAGTTGTAAGATGAATTATCAGATAATGAATATTCTGAACTCAAATACAGGACACAGTTGTCATCGTTACTTTTATAACATTCGTAGAAGTTGGGATATTGAAACAACTTTATTCATAGTACCAATTTACTCCATTGTTACATATAAAAACAACCTTGTATTGACAGCTTAAAGACCCTAGCTATTGGTAGGAAAATATATACTGTATATTATACAACCCTATCAAAACAGTGCTATAATCTATACGACTTTCTGTACACAACACTTAAAATATAGGAAGAGAGAGAGAGAGAGAGAGGAAAAGCTATGAAGGAAGAAAAAAATATCTGTTTGGCAAACTCAGTGTCAAGGTTGGTTTGTTGAAATACTGAGTGTGACTGTACTAAGGCAAACCAACAAATATCTAAACATTTCTTTTTGCCTGCACCTTAATTCCTAAACCGACTTTAGTTCATCTGCCCTCTAAACCATTTTAATACATTTCTCATCCATACACGAATGTAAAATACAAGTATTTACACATTTTCTAGGGTGATGCAACCACCATAGTGTAATAACACCTCACTGGTTATAGTCTGGTGGCAGCACCGTGGATCTGGACACTTTGTAAACCTGAAAATGCCGCTACACATCCTTATATGAATTCTGTGATTCTAGTACCAAGTCCACAAGTCTGAACCAACCCAATACACACCAAAAATTCATGGATTAACATGGCCAAATATGATGAGGCGACCTATGTTTGATTACTTTTACAATGTGAGATTCTTTACCTTTTGATTTTTTAATAAGGGCTTCCATCTGTACCGGTCTGTTGTCAGATGAGGCTTCATAAACACCGATGTTGTGTCAGATTTGGATAAAGCCCTTAACTCTCTCCATTCGACTCCTGTGTAGGTATAAAGCGTAGTTGTTCTCCATCGCTTGCTGAAGGGGTTCCCACCATACTGCCAGGTAAAGGATGCCCCTGTAGTGTGCCATTAACATTCTCAATTATTAGTGCGCCAAGGGCATCTTGCTCTCTTGCAAACTGACTGATTCCAGCTATAATGGATCTCAGTGACAACGGTTAGAATTATATGTGCATGTGCAGTGTTGCGTCCACTGCTTCTCTAACCTCCAATAAAATTGTTTTCATGCGAGATAATAAAAAGAACGCATTAGTTTGAACCTGTGAACAACACACAGGGTATCTACAATATTTGCACATCTTAGTACGAATGCATCTTTCTGGAGATCATATTTTCCAACTTTAAGCAACTGCTGACACACTGACCTTTCTCCTCCTAGTCTCACGTTAAGGTGAAGCCCAGCGAAACATGCGTCAATACACCTCGCCTACAATGTACACAAAATGGATGAAGGCCTTTAATTATGATGATTCCTCTGCCGTCAATATCTCGGAGGGACTGACAATTACCCATTTATGCTGTTCACCTGCTCTGTGCACCCGTGAGATAAGGGACGTGGAAGGTCGGGTCTGGTTGTGGGTTTCATTCACAATATGAGTTTAGCAGCACTACTCTGTCCTGGAGACAATCACAGTCACTCTCAGGTCTTTCGGTACTTTCTTAAGATCAATTCAGTTTGTGATGCCCAAGTCCTAATACTTATATTTTCTTAGACGATGGAGATACGTTAAAACAATGGTCATTATCTGCCCAACTGTTGCTTTATTTCCTCTTCATAATCGTGTCTATTTTCACAGCACTTTAAAAAATCTAAGGGCTCTATTTTCTACCGATTATCCGCACAACAAACTATGCGTTTCTACTCAGCCTTTGATTGAAGTGTTCCTCTTGATGCACAAAGAAAACGTTAAGTGTGAGTGATATGTTTACATCTGTGTCGGCCACCTACTACAGCTCGCTTCTGTATGTGAAGAGGGAACAATTACAACAGATGTTTATATAATCGTATAAATCATGGGGAGGATGCATAAACAAGTTTGTGAATATGTTGGTGAGCATTGTCTTCTATTATGGCCATTAAAACGCAATATATATATATATATATATATATATATATATATATATATATATATATATATATATATATATATATACATATTTTTTTTTCTTTCCTTTTTTATTCTTTTTTTTTCTCTCTCTCTAGCCTCTTTTCTATTTTTGTGGTAGTTAATGACAACGCTTATATTTGTTAAAATGATGAAAGTAAACTTTTTTTTCGCAAGCCCTACGCTAATGAAAAGATAACAAAAATGCTCGGAACAACCTCTAAAAGGAGAACCTTCAGCCACTTTTGCTAGATCATAAGTATTCTTTCCTTAGTCCTTCTCAAACATAACTTCTGAAAAGTGATAATCTGTTCTCAACACCTTTAGTCCTAATCAAAGACAGGTTAGTGTTGTATGACATAAATTCAGTCAAGCCAACAGGTCTTTTGTGAAGCTCACAATCTTATTTGCCAGTTGCTGTTATGTGCTATTTCATTACCTGCCTTTTCCTCTGTTCTTCTCATTTCATTCTTGACATTTTACTTATCTTGGTTCTCCTTCTCGTACTCGAAAATATAATATACTCTTCGGTGCATCCCCTCCGTGCATTTTTATACCAATATACACTTTATTGTTTATTTCCGCGTCACATACAACCGGTTTGTTAAAATTGCCCGATCCAATGAATATTCATGATAAAGATATGTATATACATAGAAATAGATACATACCTATCAGTGTAGACATGCATATCTGCCGGGCAGGTAGATAAGTGTGTGTGTGTGTGTGTGTGTGTGTGTGTGTGTGTGTGTGTGTGTGTGTGTGTGTGTGTGTGTGTGTGTGTGTGTGTGTGTTTGTGTGTGTGTGTGTGTGTGTGTGTGTGTGTGTGTGTGTGTGTGTGTGTGTGTCTATATATATATATATATATATATATATATATATATATATATATATATATGCCAAATACATAGACATAAGCATTTATTTCTGTGTATATGCAAGTCCATACATGTGAAATTGGGTCGGACTTCCCGCAAATTTAACAAACTGACCGATGGAGTCGAGCTGCAATAACTGACCGAAAAAAAATGGCGTAAACATGTTGCTCACATATCCTGATG
Source organism: Penaeus vannamei (assembly GCF_042767895.1). NCBI lineage: Eukaryota > Metazoa > Arthropoda > Malacostraca > Decapoda > Penaeidae > Penaeus > Penaeus vannamei. The sequence continues at coordinate 23,410,940 of NC_091576.1, forward strand.
CTATTAGTATCGTCTTCCTCTGCCAAGACGCCATGACACTCAACAGCGGGAACGGAATCCTAACCCTAACGGCTCCCAAACTACTGAACTACCCCCGTTAACCCGGACTCGAAATACCAGCCGTCCTGCATCTTTTTTTTTTATCTTGTTTTCGACGCATTTCCCTCTCTTGGACGTTATTGCACAATGCAACCCGAGCAACATACGTCGTGGAACCTCCCCCTCTCTCCTTTCTTTACATGACGCAAGTGAACGCGGTGGTGAAACGTCCTTTTCTCGGGTTTATGTGGTAATTAAATACTGTCCTATATCTCTCTTTTAATTTGACAGTTAGTTGCCTCATATCATTTTTATTGGCTCGTCTGTTTGTTGTTGTTGTGAGCATATGGGAAGGGGAGGAAGGAAGGAGGGGGGAGAGGGGAGAGCGGAGAGTAGGAGGGGGAGGAGGAGAGTGAGAGGTCGGGGAAAAGGAGTAAGAGATGGGGAGGGAGAATAGGACGATGAGAAAGAAGGGCAGAGGAATGGGGTAAAGGAAAAAGGGATGAGAGAGAGAGAAGGAGGGAGGGAGGGAGGGAAAGAGAGAGACAGAGAGGGACAGAAAGATAATAATAATAAGTTACACAAATGTAGTACACTCAGGCTGTGACATAGAAAAAAAAAGAATGAAAAGACAACGCTTAAACAAAGAAACATCAACATAACTCGTTTTTCTAGTCAGAGAATGTCGCTCATTCAGAGCTTAAATCCTGATCCTCGAATATAAACCTACTTACATTCGACATAGTTTTAAACCCTTTTATTTTCGATGGCGCTACGCACAACCGTCACGCCTCTATCATATAATTATCACCGGAAAATATATTATGTAACCAAATTCCTACATTGAAATGCGTAAAGCTAACGAGTAATATTAGTCGCACACAGCATATCCATCATAGAACAGTATAAAGTTACAGAAATTTGGCAGCGACGTCACTGAGCAACTATGACGTCACAACACCAGCATGGCGCCAAAAAGGGAAATGTAAATGAAATTGATGACGTACGTATGACGTCACGCTTTCTGTGTGACATTTAACATGGGTGATTGCAATGTAATGAAATGAAATAAATGTTCTCTGGCAGTGATGCTAATTCCATTAATTTAAATAAAATATACAAAAACAATATCAAAACAACATTTATAGATATAATAAATGCGAACAAAATGTAGTTGTTAGAGATGTTAAATAACTAACAAACACATGTATATTTGTTTTGATTTTTAAATATCATAAATAACTTACATGAACAAAAATCTCTTGAATGTTGCTAAATACAGGATGATAATGTAAAGCATAGAGATCGCTGGGTTAAAATATTTCTTGAAAAGTGTGACGTGTAAAAAAAAAAAAAAAAAAAAAAAAATCTACAATTTAAGATACCTAATTAATATTTTGATTTTATATTGTCGTGCATATGATGATTGCATATATGGCATGATGGGATTGTCGACTTTGATCCATGTCTTTTCCCTGTCAATCATTGCAAAAAACAAGCATAGGACATTTATCTAATATACAATAATAGTGATGTGACCTTTACAGAGCTAGCTAATTGTAAACCATAAATCATCATGAATATATGAGTTTTTATAACAATTAATATGAATAAGAATAAGAATAATAGTGATAATGACAATAATGTCAATAATAATAGTAAAAGCAATAATGATAACAATACCAATGAATCATATAATTACAACTAATACTGATGATGCAAATAATAGCAATAATGACAATAAGAACCAATAACAAAAAATAAAAAAAATATTGCACTCTTCTATCAACCTCTGCAAAAAGCTGCAATGTTGCACTAGGTCTTGAACAGCTTCACAGCACAGACAACTTCTCCTTTGCTGCACATGCTGTAAAGAAAGGAAATAGATATTTTAGTTTCGTACATGGGAAGTCTAAATAAAAATTTGATTTATATAGGTAGCTGAACATGTGATCTGCTTGTTATCACTGTTTGCCTCTATTTTTTATCTATCTGTCTTTAATTAATTTCATTTTACATTCATTTATATTTTCTATTCTTTTATATATATATATATATATATATATATATATATATATATATATATATATATATATACATATATGTATATATACATCTAAATATATATATATATATATATATATATATATATATACATATACATATATATATACATACATATATATATACATATACATATATATATACATATATGTATATATATACATATATATACATATATATACATATATATATATATATATATATATATATATATATATATATATATATATATATTTGAAGAGAGGAATGTTTGTGGATTTTTTTTCTTCTTATAATTACATGGAGATGATATGTAATTCAGTGACTAATGATTTGACATGATAGGTAGATTCATCATACAATGCGCAATCTCTTAATATCCATCTCACTCTCTTTCTCTTTCTTTCTTCCTTTCTTTCTTTTTCTCCCCCCCCCCCTCTCTCTCCCTCCCTCTTTCTCTCTCTCTCTCTCTCTCTCTCTCTCTCTCTCTCTCTCTCTCTCTCTCTCTCTCTCTCTCTCTCTCTCTCTCTCTCTCTCTCGCTCTCTCTCTCTCTCTCTCTCTCTCTCTCTCTCTCTCTCTCTCTCTGTCTCTCTCTCTCTCTTTCTCTCTCTCTCTGTGTCTGTCTCTCTCTCTATCTCTCTCTCTCTCTCTCTCATTTATTTTCTATACACTCCTCCACTCAATATCCCTCTCTCTTTAATTCTCCTTATGTCTGCATTCGCAAACATACGTCCAGTCAGCCACACGTACTGTACATGTGCACCTATATATGCGAAAATGAATTAAGGCCATATTCTTTCCCCTTTCATTTTCAGTCTTTCGTTTTCTTTCTTTCTCCCTTCCTCCCTTCTTCCTCCCTGCCTCCCTTCTTCCCTTCCTTAAAGTTTTCCCTCAAGATCCAACTGTGTAAACAAAATTTTCTTCCACCTTGGTTCTTGAGTAATATTTCCCCTAGTTATGTGTTTGTTGAGAGAGGGGTGAGCGGGAGAGGGAGAAATGGAGAGAGGCAGGAGAGCGGGAGAGGGAGGGAGAGGAGGTAAAGGAGGAGAGAGAGGGGATGGAGAGATGTATAGCGAGCGAGAAAGAGAGATAGAGACAGACGGACAGGCAGACAGGCAGGCAAAGACAAGGAAAGAGAGAGAGAGAATTAAATAATTGAATATTGACAACAGTGACGAAATAACAACAATAATATGATAATAATACCAATATTGGCAACCAATATTTAAAAAAAAACAGTGATAAGAATGACAACACCAACGATAACAAACAATCAACAATAAGCATAACAACAGTAACGACTCCATTATTAACAACCGGAAGCCTACCACTAACAATATTATTATCATTATATATCATCATTACACGTATTACCAACCCACCAGTTCTCAATACTGGGCGTCTTCATGAAATCCTTCAGCTGGCTATACTGGGCGTCGGAGATGGTGCAGCCGCCCGGGAGGTGAACTGTCTCCGCCCCCCCTTCAGCCCACGCCCCTCCTCCTCCGCCGCCGCCGCCCTCGTCGTCGTAGCGGATGGGCAAGGCCGGTGGGGCGGACTCCTCTGCGGGTGAGAGGGGATCCGTGAGAGGGGGGGGTTTTGTAAAGGGGAGTGGGAGGGGAGGTTTTGTAAAGGGGGTGAGTGGGGATGAGAGGTGAGAGGGGAAAGGTCAGGGGGGGGGGGGGTTGTAAAGGGGGTGAGAGGGGGGGGGTTTGTAAAGGGGAGTGGGAGGGGAGGTTTTGTAAAGGGGGTGAGTGGGAATGAGAGGTGAGAGGGGAAAGGTCAGGAGGGGGGGGGATTGTAAAGGGGGTGAGAGGGGAAAGGTCATGGAGTGGGGGGGGAGAGGGTTTGTAAAGGGGGATGAGAGGGGGAAAGGCTAGGAAGGGGAGGTTTTGTAAGGACGGGGGTGAGTGGGAACGAGGGAAAGGTAGGGAGGGGAGGGAGGTTTTGTAAGGGGATGAGTGGGAATGAGAGGTGAGAGGGGAAAGATCAGAGAGGGGGGGGGGTTGTAAAGGGGGTGAGAGTTTTTTTTTGTAAAGGGGGTGAGAGGGAAGGTTTTCTAAGGAGGTGAGTGGGAATGAGAGGTGAGAGGGGAAAGGTCAGGAGGGGGGGAGGGGTTGTAAAGGGGGTGGGAGGGTTTTTTTTGTAAAGGGGATGAGAAGGAAGGTTTTCTAAGGAGGTGAGTGGGAATGAGAGGTGAGAGGGGAAAGATCAGAGAGGGGGGGTTGTAAAGGGGGTGAGAGGGTTTTTTTTTTTTAAGGGGGTGAGAGGGAACGAGGGGTCAGAGGGGGAAAGGTTAGGAAGGGGAGGTTTTTCAAGGGGGTGAGTGGGAATGAGAGGTGAAAGGTAGAGAGGGGAGCTTGCGTAAGGGGGATGAGTGGATAAGAGGGGGAAGGTCAGGGAGGGGAGGTTTTGTAAAGGGGGTGAGAGGGGAAAGGTCAGAGAAGGAAGGTTTTATAAGGGAAGTGAGAGGTAACGAGAGGTGAGAGGGGGAAGATCAGGGAGGGGAAGTTTTGTGAGGGGGAAATTAATAGTAAAGGAAAAGGGTGAGAGGGGAGCTGTGAGGAGAGGGGAAGATTTTATGTGAGGGTAGGTGGGTGGGTGGGTTACCTAAAAAGGAAATAGAGGGCTGAGAGGGGAACAGGCAGGAGAGGGAAGGTTTTCTCGGGTGGAGTTGGTGGGAAGGAGGAGGAAGAGGGGAAACGTGAGGGGAGGTTTAGAGAGAGGGGAAGAATGGGTTATGTGAGGAGGAAGGGGAGGGATGAAGTGGGATCTAGGAGAGAGGAGTGTTTATGAGGGGAAGTGAGTGAGAGGATGAGAGGGGAGAGTAGGTTAAGTGAGGGGAAGAAGAAAGGAAACTATGAGGAGAGGGGAGCCTTTGTGAGAGGGAGTGCGTGGGAGAATGAGAAGGGGAACTGTGAGGGTTGAGGGGAAATTTAGTCCGCCAGGATAGTAGTTTAGAAATAGGTGTGAGAGAGAAAGAGAGTGAGGGGAATGAAGGGTAAGTAGGAAAAGAGGGAAGAGGGGAGTGAGGGAAGAGGATGGAGCGGGGGTTGTAGGGTGGGAGGGAGAAGGGAGGGCTTAGATGGGAGACAATTTAGTCAAGTGAGACAAAAAAATCGTGTGAGGGGT
>NC_091576.1:23421154-23426154 GCF_042767895.1 Penaeus vannamei
TCCCCCCGAATCTGTTCGGCGAAGGAACAAAGGGAATCCGATCCGGTGGCAGTAACAGAAAGGAGCTTCTTCGCGCTCATTTGTTTATGTTTTGGTCCCGCTCCTGAATCAAGGGTATCGGATGCCACTGAACAATTCGACGCCTTCGAGGAACAGGGCGGGTGGGGTGAGAAGGGGGGGGGGGGGAGAAGGGAGAGGAGGTGGGGAGGAAAGAGCAGGGTGGAATAGGGTGAGGGAGAAGGGGAGAGAGAGGAAGGGGAGAGGTAGATGGGAGGGAAGGAGAGGGAGAAGGGGAGAAGAAAGGGAAAGGGGGGAGAAGGAGAGAGGAAGAGGAGGGGGAGATGGGAGGAAAGGGAAAAGGGGAGAGGGAGGACAGGGAGTTGGAGAGAGGAAGAAGAAGGGGGAGAGGGGGGGCAGGAGAGGTAGAGGGAAGACAGAGGAAATGGAGAAGTGAGGGAAGGGGAAGGTGAAGAACGAGTAGGGAAGGGAAAGGACAGAGAAAGGGAGGGGGCATGGGAAGAAGAGATGAGAAGTAGGAGAAAGGAGAAGAGGGGGGAGCGGGAAGGACCGGGGGCAAATGAAGGGAAAGAGGAGGTAAGGGGAAAGGAGTAAGGAGGAAGAGAAAGGGATAGAAAAGGAGAGGAAAAAAGAAGGGGGAAGGAGGGAGACTTCTAGGAAAGGGGAAGAGGAAGTGGGGGGAATAAAGAGCAAGGGAAAAGGAAAGGGAGATAAAGAGAAAGATAAAAAGGGAGACGAAACAGAACGGGGAGAGAGGAAGCAGGACAGAGAGAGTGAAAGCAAAACAGGGAGAGGGGGAGGTGGATGGGGAGAGGGAGTAGTGAGAAGGGGAGGGGAGGGTGAGGGAGAGTCTTCAGTCAGACTCGGGTCTTCGCAGCTTCTTAAACAACATATCCGGGGGAGAAGGAGGAGGAGGAGGAGAGGGGAGGGGAGGGGGGCACCTGGTGTAAAGCGATACACACCAGGAGGAGGAGAGAAGGTGGTGGGGGAGGGAGGGAGGGGGAGAGGTGGAGGAAGAAGGTAAGGGATGAGGAGGCAGTGTGGGAGGGAGATGAGTGGTGGGGGAGGAGGGGAGTGGGGCTGAGGGTAAAGGAGAAGAGGGGTTGGTGTTGATGGAGGAGGATGGAGGAAAAAGGTGGGGAAGGAGGAAAGGTGAAGGGACGAATGTGATGGTGTGTTGGAGGAAGAAGGTGAAGGAGGAAAGGGGTGGAGAAGGAGGAAAGATGGAGGAACGAGAGTAATAGTCTGTTGGAGGAAGCAAGGAACGTGCTTTAGAATGAGGGAGAAGCGTGAAGGAGGATGGAAAACGGGTAAACGAGGCAGATGAGACAGGAGTGAAAAGGAGAGTGTTGGAGAAGAGTGAGGGAGAGAGGCTGAACGAGAGAATACAAACAGAGAGAGGAACTAGGGTGCGTGCAAAGGGATGGGAGGGGTGGGGGCCTGGAGAGGGGATGAAGGGGCTAGTTGACACAAGGACAGAGGGTGGAGAAGTGGTTGAAGAATGTGGAGAAGGGTGGAAGACGGGTGGACGATTCGGTGGAGACGAAGGCGAAAAGGAAGCTGTTTTGAAGAAGGAAAGTGGATCATTGTGGAGGAGGGAGAGAGTGGGTTAGGTGGACGCACGAGTGAGAGGGAAAGTGTGTTGGAGAAGTGGAAGATAGTGGAGGAGGGAGAAGGTGAAAAAGAGTGGAAGAAACAGGAGAAGGAGAATGAAGAAAAGTGAATGAGTATGAAAGACAGTGGAAGGAAGGTGGAGGATGAAGGAGGGAGGTGGAAGAAGGTGGAGGACGAGAGCCAGTGGAGACAAGACCAAGGCGGAGGGACGAGACGTGCAGCTGGTTGCGTCAGCGGTCAAAGAAAGATCCTCGACCACCTCGTTAGTGAGCCACGTTGACAGCCATCTTGAACGAAACGATGACAAACGGACGTAATTCAAATCTCAGCCGCTAAAGAAGGGGAAAAAAACTAACAAAATAGAAAAAAGAAAGAGAAACACACGGAAAAAAAGAAAAAATAAATAAAAAGATAAGAGACACACTAACACATGTATCGAAGTAAAAAAGTAAGATAAATGACGGAAAGAATTAATCATTTTGGCAAAACAGACGGCCGACGCATCTCGACCTTCTTTTTGTTTTGTCTGCGCGCCGGGTCGTGATCGCAGACTTTGTGACGGAAATTGAATATTCTGACCGGGAATTTCAACAATCTGCAAATGCATAAAGTGTGCTAATACTTTCATAATTGAATTGCGAAGCGTAGAATTGATTTTAAAAATAGAAAAATATTGTAATAATACTTAGACGTTAATTATAATCATAATAATTCTGATAATGATGGTGATGATAATAATAATTATAATGATAATGATTATGATGATGTCGAAAGATAAATATCATAAAGATTATTATAATCACACTAGGCAAATCTCACCAAACAGAACATTTATTTTACTCGCGCAACACGCTTCTCCAGGTGTAAAAATAATATTAGAATAATATTTACACACCTGACAAAAGTTCAGATGAAAACTGAACACTGCAGTGATTTGCAATTCATTTTGTGTGTGTGTTTGTTTGTATGCATGTTTATTTATGTATGTGTTTGTATATGTGCTCGTGTTTGTATGCATGTTTATTTGTGTGTATGTGTTTGCCTATATGCATTATTTATATGTGTGTGTGTGTTTGTTTGTAGATGTGTGTGTGTGTGTTTGCGTATGCATGTGTTTATAAATGTGTACATGTGCATGTTTGTACCTGTGTCTGTGTGCATCTGTGTCCGTATCTGTAAGTGTGCCAGTGAATCAGCCTTCAAAATCGATCACAGCCAATTAGTTCGCGGACGCATTCGAACAGACCTCGCTCTCTTGTATGAGATACGGACGCGGGCAAAAGGTCAGTTCACTACGGTTTCAGTTCACTAAGGGAGAGAGAGAGAGGGGGGGGGAGGGGAAGGGGAGTAGAGAGAGAGAGAGAGAGAGAGAGAGAGACAGAGAGAGAGAGAGAGAGAGAGAGAGGAAGAGGAAGGGGAAGGGGAGTAGAGAGAAAGAGAGAGAGAAGGAGATAGAGGGAGAGAAAATAATAACCAACCAAACAGAAATATTCGCAAAACAAATACACGCACAGAAGATAAACCAGTCTGCCAATCGTAAAAAAGAAAAAATCTTAATTGCCAGACCAGTTATAAATTATCAATCTATCCAGACTCCAAGCATATGATTTGATATAAAGTTACCAACCAGAGGAGTTCTGGTCCCTGTTCTGTTTTCCCTATTGCACAACACTGTAATCTAATACAGTTGTGTGTGGTCTAGATTCTCTCGACAATGTATGATGTAACTACACTTTTTTGTCTCTTTTTGTGCGAGATTTTTCTCTTTAAGTTGAGTTTTGAGAGACCCAGCAGGATATGTAAATACAAGGAAAATGGCGAACTCGATCCGAACAAGAAATACATTTAACTCAATTTCCTTGTATGTTCGTTGTCCATTCACAAACACAGAATTCTTGCAGGGAGAGGAAACCGAAAAAGAGACGGGACTAGTGAGAGGCAAATCACTTATCTACATACTTCTCTCTTTCTACCTATCTATCTACATCTATCTGTATTTTTTTCTATGTTTATGTCTGTCTCTCTGTCTATCTCCATGTTTAACTATATATATTCATATTTATCTGTCTCATTCTATCTATCTATTTGGCTATCTATCTCTTTTCACACACATATAGATAAGAAAGGAAACCAGAGTTACAGCACAATAAGACAGCACTTGGTGGATTCGGAGAAATTATATATATATATATATATATATATATATATATATATATATATATATATATATATATATATATATATATATAATATCATTTGTTGTGCTGAAACTCCGGTTTCAGACATGAGACACACATTAAAATTGCTTTTATCTAACTTTAATAAACTTTTGTTGCTACGTAGGAATTCCCTGCCTCGAGCCCAACCTTTGTGTTTATATGCTAGGGTTGGGTTTAAAGCTAGTCGTTTTACAAAGTATGAATGCGGTTGTCATGAATACATGGTTGTGAGAGTGTGTTCGTTTTAGTAATGTTTACATTTTGCGGTTTTATAGAAGTCCCAACTCCGGTGACAGCATTTATGATTGTTTGCTGACCGTATATTTCTATTCAAGAGAATGATAGTAAATCATACTTTATATTCATAGGTGATTTTAGTGATCACCACCGAGACTGGCTAAATTGTGTTCCCAACTGACCGACATGGCATTTCTGCCTTAGATTTCGCAGACGTAGTTGGGTTTGAGCAGTTACTCCGTGGAGCAACTCACATGAGTGGTAATCTTTTGGATCTTGTATTAATTGATGTGAGATGGATAATTGCTGTAGACTCCAGTGCGCCAATAGGTTCTTCCGACCACTGTAGTCTAGTATGTAAGATCCAGCTGGACTTTCCTATACCAGATTTTACTCTAATCAGACAAGTCTTCTTAAAGTCAGCATTGTTTGGTGCAATGTTTATAATGCTCCTTGTATTGTTAAAGCTCTGTTATTGTTGGACAACCTAACGAGGTTTGCACCCAGCAATACTTTTAAATCTCGTTCACATGATAAAGCATGGTTTAGTGGACGGTGTCACCAGGCTTATAGGGACAAACATGCTGCCTACAATCTCATCCTACTCATCCTTGATGGTAGAGTTATGTTGCTATGCGGAACACAGCAATGTATGTTTATAAGGAGGTTAAATCTGAATGTAATGCTCATTTGAAAGATGTTCTCTCAGAAGCCACATAGTCTCATAAATATCGATCTATACTTAAAGCATCCCTGCTTGCTGTTGAGTCCTCCATTCCTCCTTTAATGAAACCTGATGGTACATGTAGTCCGGTTGAGAATGCTACTTTGCTAGCAAAGTGTTTTAATTGAAAACAAATTTTTCGTGTCACCCATTGCCATGCTTTAATTAATTTGCTTTCAGGTCCCCTG
>NC_091576.1:23436154-23438654 GCF_042767895.1 Penaeus vannamei
CCTTGACTCGTCTCGTCACCAAAGAAGCTGCGACGATGAGTGGAAAAAAAGAGGAATAATAAAAAGAAAAAAAAAGAAAAGAAGAAGAAGAAGAAGAAGAAGAGGAGGAGGAGGAGTAGGAGGAGGAGGAGGAGGAGGAGAAAAGGGGGAAAGGAGGAGAAAAAGTGGAAAAAAGAAAAAGAAGGAAAAAGGAGTAATGATAAGAAAAAAAGTAGGAAAAATAGAAAAATAGGAAGAAAAAGAAGAGGAAACAAGTAAAATGAGAAGGAGAAAAGAAGAGAAAAAAACAAAACATGAAGATGAAGAAAAAAGTAAAATGAGAAGGAGAAGAAAAGAAGAAGAAGAAAGAAGAGGAAAAAAGTAAAATGAGATGGAGTAAAAACAGAGATAAATAAACCTTGTACTCATCTGAGCCGTAGTGTTCACCTCCCTGTTCTTTAATGTTCTTTTCTTAATAAACATAACAAGTTTTATTGAGTCGTTGGGGAGCTCACGCGATGTCGGGGGAAAATGAAGAGGAAAATGAAGTAAGATGAAGGTCGTTGCGGATGTCATTTTCATCCTTGCCATCTCCTTCTTCGTTGTTACTTTGATCGTGAATGGAAGAATGATAATGGTCGTGGAGATGGTGCTGATGATGATGTGGATGGTGGTGATGAGGATTAAGTGGATGGTGGTGGTGATGATGATGATAAGGATGAGGACGATGATAATGATAATGTGGATAATGTGGTTGGTTGTGTGGATGATGGTGATGTGGATGGTAGTGGTGTTGATGATGGTGGTGATGATGATTATGATGATTTTGATGGTGATGATGATGATGGTAATGATAATGATGATAATGTGATGATGATGGTGATGATATGGATGGTGGTGGTGGCGATAATGATACATTCATCGTTGTTATAACAAGTATTGATACCATTGTAATCATCATTATATTACCATTGCCATAACATAATTAACTCTCATAGACATACACATACACATAAATGTACGTGATGATTTGCATCTATTCATATATGTGTATGTATATATATATATATATATATATATATATATATATATATATATATATATATGTGTGTGTGTGTGTGTGTGTGTGTGTGTGTGTGTGTGTGTGTGTGTGAGTGTGTGTGTGTGTGTGTGTGTGTGTGTGTGTGTGTGTGTGTGTGTATGTGTGTGTGTGTATTTACGTATATCTATGTCTATGAGAGCTAATTATGTTATGGCAATGTGTGTGGATATATTGAAATACATATATATATATATATATATATATATATATATATATATATATATATATATATATATATATATATTTATATATACAAACATCCGTAAATACACACTAAACTTACACAGAATATACAATTACTTATCGGAGAATCCACAGGCGTAAAACAAAAACAAACAAAAACAACATAAAACCACCAAAAGACCAGAAACGCAAGCGCGCAGGACCTCACCGGGCGGACTCCCCACCGGCGGCAGACACGTGTGCACGCAGCCGTTGAAACAGCAGGCGAGCTCCCACTCCTTCCCGCCCCGCTCCTGCTGGCACTGCTGGTGGTGGAGGCAGGCGGGGGCACTGCACAGCTCGGGCATGAAGGGCGTGGCGGGCGGGGGGCACGTCGGGGCGTCGGCTGCTTCTCCTACTCGGATGCCTTCGGAGCCTGGGGCGTGGTGCTGGGGAGGAGAGGGGGGAGAGTCAGTTTGGGTTGTTCTTGTTTGTTTGTTTGTTTGTTTATTGTTGTTGTTTTGGTGTTCTGGTTGTAACGCAGATATTTACGAATAAATGAGAATGAGTATATTGTATGAGTTGTATATAACCACATTCTTTATTGAATGGTATCAGTGATAGATTACAAGTAGAGCAAATTATAAGTATACCCATCAATATTACATCTATCGTATGTATATAAGTACGTATATACACATACAGTTAAAAATACAAAGAAAATAACATCAAAGATAGCAAAAGTAAGGCAAACTATGGTAGCTAAGCTCGAAAGAGAGTAATGTTTACAAACAATTAATTAGGTAGATAGACAGGTGCGATAAGGAGGGAGGTAATTAGCTAGACATGTTTAGTATGAAGCCGATAATTAGGCAGCCAAGCAGGGTGCACGTGAGATGTTATGGCTTCCCTTTTTCTTTCGCTTCTCAAAGAAAACGGTGAAATGCGAGAAACTATGCTATTTTTTTATTCATAGGGCAAGTTCTACTCGAATTAAAAATTACACATATACGAAAATTCTAAAAAAATGGTTAATCAATATACATCTTTATAAAATATTGAAAGAGTTTAGAGAAAGGGTAACTGAAAAAAAATATTTAGGAAGTATAGAGCAAGACCAAAAGCAGGAAGCAGGAAGGACATGGAACCTTGCAAAGACGGAAACGCGGATAAAACAAGAAAAAAAATCATACCACGTGCTAGGGGTAGGCTATGACCCCTTCTGTGTGTGTGTGCATAAGTGTGTGTGTGTGTGTG
>NC_091576.1:23441154-23448654 GCF_042767895.1 Penaeus vannamei
ATGGTGCTAGTGATGGTGATGCTGGTGCCTGTGGTGGGGATGGTGATGGTGCTAGTGATGGTGATGCTGGTGCCTGTGGTGGGGATGGTGATGGTGCTAGTGATGGTGATGTGGTGATGCTGTTGTCTGTGGTGGGGATGGTGATGGTGCTAGTGATGGTTATGTGGTGATGCTGGTGTCTGTGGTGGGGATGGTGATGGTGCTAGTGATGGTGATGTGGTGATGCTGGTGCCTGTGGTGGGGATGGTGATGGTGCTAGTGATGGTGATGTGGTGATGCTGGTGTCTGTGGTGGGGATGGTGATGGTGCTAGTGATGGTTATGTGGTGATGCTGGTGTCTGTGGTGGGGATGGTGATGGTGATGGTGCTAGTGATGGTGATGTGGTGATGCTGGTGTCTGTGGTGGGGATGGTGATGGTGCTAGTGATGGTTATGTGGTGATGCTGGTGTCTGTGGTGGGGATGGTGATGGTGCTAGTGATGGTGATGTGGTGATGCTGGTGTCTGTGGTGGGGATGGTGATGGTGCTAGTGATGGTGATGTGGTGATGCTGGTGTCTGTGGTGGGGATGGTGATGGTGCTAGTGATGGTGATGTGGTGATGCTGGTGTCTGTGGTGGGGATGGTGATGGTGCTAGTGATGGTGATGTGGTGATGCTGGTGTCTGTGGTGGGGATGACGGTGATGGTGATGCTGGTGCCTGTGGTGGGGATGGTGATGGTGCTAGTGATGGTGATGCTGGTGCCTGTGGTGGGGATGGTGATGGGGCTAGTGATGGTGATGTGGTGATGGTGGTGTCTGTGGTCGGGATGGTGATGGTGCTAGTGATGGTTATGTGGTGATGCTGGTGTCTGTGGTGGGGATGACGGTGATGGTGATGCTGGTGCCTGTGGTGGGGATGGTGATGGTGCTAGTGATGGTGATGCTAGTGATGGTGATGTGGTGATGCTGGTGCCTGTGGTGGGGATGGTGATGGTGCTAGTGATGGTGATGCTAGTGATGGTGATGTGGTGATGCTGGTGCCTGTGGTGCGGATGGTGATGGTGATGCTGGTGTCTGTGGTGGGGATGGTGATGGTGCTAGTGATGGTGATGTGGTGATGCTGGTGTCTGTGGTGGGGATGGTGATGGCGCTAGTGATGGTGATGCTAGTGATGGTGATGTGGTGATGCTGGTGTCTGTGGTGGGGATGGTGATGGTGCTAGTGATGGTTATGTGGTGATGCTGGTGTCTGTGGTGGGGATGGAGATGGTGCTAGTGATGGTGATGTGGTGATGCTGGTGTCTGTGGTGGGGATGGTGATGGTGCTAGTGATGGTGATGTGGTGATGCTGGTGTCTGTGGTGGGGATGACGGTGATGGTGATGCTGGTCCCTGTGGTGGGGATGGTGATGGTGCTAGTGATGGTGATGCTAGTGATGGTGATGTGGTGATGCTGGTGCCTGTGGTGGGGATGGTGATGGTGCTAGTGATGGTGATGCTAGTGATGGTGATGTGGTGATGCTGGTGCCTGTGGTGGGGATGGTGATGGTGATGCTGGTGTCTGTGGTGGGGATGGTGATGGTGCTAGTGATGGTGATGTGGTGATGCTGGTGTCTGTGGTGGGGATGGTGTTGGCGCTAGTGTTGGTGATGCTAGTGATGGTGATGTGGTGATGCTGGTGTCTGTGGTGGGGATGGTGATGGTGCTAGTGATCGTGATGTGGTGATGCTGGTGCCTGTGGTGGGGATGGTGATGGCGCTAGTGTTGGTGATGCTAGTGATGGTGATGTGGTGATGCTGGTGTCTGTGGTGGGGATGGTGATGGTGCTAGTGATGGTGATGTGGTGATGCTGGTGTGTGTGGTGGGGATGGTGATGGGGCTAGTGATGGTGATGCTAGTGATGGTGATGTGGTGATGCTAGTGTCTGTGGTGGGGATGGTGATGGTGCTAGTGATGATGATGCTAGTGATGGTGATGTGGTGATGCTGGTGTCTGTGGTGGGGATGGTGATGGTGATGCTAGTGATGGTGATGTGGTGATGCTGGTGCCTGTGGTGGGGATGGTGATGGTGATGCTAGTGATGGTGATGTGGTGATGCTGGTGTCTGTGGTGGGGATGGTGATGGTGCTAGTGATGGTGATGCTAGTGATGGTGATGTGGTGATGCTGGTGCCTGTGGTGGTGATGGTGATGGTGATGCTGGTGCCTGTGGCGGGGATGGTGATGCTAGTGATGGTGTTGCTAGTGGTGGTGATGATGGCGATGCTGGTGTCTGTGATGGGGATGGGGATGCTAGTGATGGTGTTGCTAGTGGTGGTGGTGATGGCGATGCTGGTGTCTGTGGTGGGGATGGCGGTGGTGATGCTAGTGATGGTGTTGCTAGTGGTGGTGATGATGGCGATGCTGGTGTCTGTGGTGGGGATGGCGGTGGTGATGCTAGTGATAGTGTTGCTAGTGGTGGTGATGATGGCGATGCTGGTGTCTGTGGTGGGGATGGCGGTGGTGATGCTAGTGATAGTGTTGCTAGTGGTGGTGATGATGGCGATGCTGGTGTCTGTGGTGGGGATGGCGGTGGTGATGCTAGTGATAGTGTTGCCAGTGGTGGTGATGATGGCGATGCTGGTGCCTGTGGTGGGGATGGTGATGCTAGTGATAGTGTTGCTAGTGGTGGTGGTGATGGCGATGCTGGTGTCTGTGGTGGGGATGGCGGTGGTGATGCTAGTGATAGTGTTGCTAGTGGTGGTGATGATGGCGATGCTGGTGCCTGTGGTGGGGATGGTGATGCTAGTGATGGTGTTGCTAGTGGTGGTGGTGATGGCGATGCTGGTGTCTGTGGTGGGGATGGCGGTGGTGATGCTAGTGATAGTGTTGCTAGTGGTGGTGATGATGGCGATGCTGGTGCCTGTGGTGGGGATGGTGATGCTAGTGATGGTGTTGCTAGTGGTGGTGATGATGGCGATGCTGGTGTCTGTGGTGGGGATGGCGGTGGTGATGCTAGTGATGGTGTTGCTAGTGGTGGTGATGATGGCGATGCTGGTGTCTGTGGTGGGGATGGCGGTGGTGATGCTAGTGATAGTGTTGCTAGTGGTGGTGATGGTGATGCTGGTGTCTGTGGTGGGGATGGTGATGGTGCTAGTGATGGTGATGTGGTGATGCTGGTGTCTGTGGTGGGGATGGTGATGGCGCTAGTGTTGGTGATGCTAGTGATGGTGATGTGGTGATGCTGGTGTCTGTGGTGGGGATGGTGATGGTGCTAGTGATGGTGATGTGGTGATGCTGGTGCCTGTGGTGGGGATGGTGATGGCGCTAGTGTTGGTGATGCTAGTGATGGTGATGTGGTGATGCTGGTGTCTGTGGTGGGGATGGTGATGGTGCTAGTGATGGTGATGTGGTGATGCTGGTGTCTGTGGTGGGGATGGTGATGGTGCTAGTGATGGTGATGCTAGTGATGGTGATGTGGTGATGCTGGTGTCTGTGGTGGGGATGGTGATGGTGCTAGTGATGATGATGCTAGTGATGGTGATGTGGTGATGCTGGTGTCTGTGGTGGGGATGGTGATGGTGATGCTAGTGATGGTGATGTGGTGATGCTGGTGTCTGTGATGGGGATGGTGATGGTGATGCTAGTGATGGTGATGTGGTGATGCTGGTGTCTGTGGTGGGGATGGTGATGGTGCTAGTGATGGTGATGCTAGTGATGGTGATGTGGTGCTGCTGGTGCCTGTGGTGGGGATGGGGATGGTGGTGCTGGTGCCTGTGGCGGGGATGGTGATGCTAGTGATGGTGTTGCTAGTGGTGGTGATGATGGCGATGCTGGTGTCTGTGATGGGGATGGTGATGCTAGTGATGGTGTTGCTAGTGGTGGTGGTGATGGCGATGCTGGTGTCTGTGGTGGGGATGGCGGTGGTGATGCTAGTGATGGTGTTGCTAGTGGTGGTGATGATGGCGATGCTGGTGTCTGTGGTGGGGATGGCGGTGGTGATGCTAGTGATAGTGTTGCTAGTGGTGGTGATGATGGCGATGCTGGTGCCTGTGGTGGGGATGGCGGTGGTGATGCTAGCGATGGTGTTGCTAGTGGTGGTGATGATGGCGATGCTGGTGTCTGTGGTGGGGATGGCGGTGGTGATGCTAGTGATAGTGTTGCCAGTGGTGGTGATGATGGCGATGCTGGTGCCTGTGGTGGGGATGGTGATGCTAGTGATGGTGTTGCTAGTGGTGGTGGTGATGGCGATGCTGGTGTCTGTGGTGGGGATGGCGGTGGTGATGCTAGTGATAGTGTTGCTAGTGGTGGTGATGATGGCGATGCTGGTGCCTGTGGTGGGGATGGTGATGCTAGTGATGGTGTTGCTAGTGGTGGTGGTGATGGCGATGCTGGTGTCTGTGGTGGGGATGGCGGTGGTGATGCTAGTGATAGTGTTGCTAGTGGTGGTGATGATGGCGATGCTGGTGCCTGTGGTGGGGATGGTGATGCTAGTGATGGTGTTGCTAGTGGTGGTGATGATGGCGATGCTGGTGTCTGTGGTGGGGATGGCGGTGGTGATGCTAGTGATGGTGTTGCTAGTGGTGGTGGTGATGGCGATGCTGGTGTCTGTGGTGGGGATGGCGGTGGTGATGCTAGTGATAGTGTTGCTAGTGGTGGTGATGATGGCGATGCTGGTGCCTGTGGTGGGGATGGTGATGCTAGTGATGGTGTTGCTAGTGGTGGTGATGATGGCGATGCTGGTGTCTGTGGTGGGGATGGAGGTGGTGATGCTAGTGATAGTGTTGCTAGTGGTGGTGATGATGGCGATGCTGGTGCCTGTGGTGGGGATGGTGATGCTAGTGATGGTGTTGCTAGTGGTGGTGATGATGGCGATGCTGGTGCCTGTGGTGGGGATGGTGATGCTAGTGATGGTGTTGCTAGTGGTGGTGGTGATGGCGATGCTGGTGTCTGTGATGGGGATGGCGGTGGTGATGCTAGTGATGGTGTTGCTAGTGGTGGTGATGATGGCGATGCTGGTGTCTGTGGTGGGGATGGCGGTGGTGATGCTAGTGATGGTGTTGCTAGTGGTGGTGATGATGGCGATGCTGGTGTCTGTGGTGGGGATGGCGGTGGTGATGCTAGTGATAGTGTTGCTAGTGGTGGTGATGATGGCGATGCTGGTGTCTGTGGTGGGGATGGTGATGGTCCTAGTGACGGTGGTGCTAGTGATGGGGATGCTGGTGTCTGTGGAGGGGATGTTGATGGTGCTAGTGATGGTGGTGCTAGTGATGATGGTGATGCTGGTGTCTGTGGTGGGGATGGTGATGGTGATGCTAGCGATGGTGATGCTAGTGATGATGGTGATGGTGATGCTGGTGCCTGTATTGGGATGTTAATGATGATGGTGATAGTGATGCTAGAACATATTGGTAGTGAATAGTTGGTGATATTACTGCCAGTGGTGATGAAGTAGATGGTGATGAGAGTGGCAGTGGTGATAGTGCCTGTGATGATATTAATGGCGATTGTTTGATGTGATGTAGTATTATTTTCCAAGGGGTGGGGGGGTTGAGCATGATAGCGATAGTCATTATAAAGTAAGAGATAGCAATGATGATGATGATGACAGTCATATAGATAGATATGGATGCATATCTATATCTATCTATCTATCTATCTATCTATCTATCTATCTATATCTATCTATCTATCTATCTATCTATCTATCTATATATATATATATATATATATATATATATATATATGTGTGTGTGTGTGTGTGTGTGTGTGTGTGTGTGTGTGTGTGTGTGTGTGTGTGTGTGTGTGTGTGTGTGTGTGTATATGTGTGTGTGTTTGTTTATGTATGTATGTCTGTGTCTATGTGTGTGTGTGTGTGTGTGTGTGTGTGTGTGTGTGTGTGTGTGTGTGTATGTGTGTGTGTGTGTGTGTGTGTGTGTGTGTGTGTGTGTGTGTGTGTGTGTGTGTGTGTGTGTGTGTGTGTGTGTGTGTGTGTGTGTATGTGTGTGTGTGTGTGTGTGTGTGTGTGTGTGTGTGTGTGTGTGTGTATACATATATGTGAGTGTTTCGTAATTCTCTCATCTCTTTTTTGTCTTTTCTTCCTATCCACCCTCTTCATCTTTCTCTTCGTCTTTTTGTTTGCTTTCCCTCCTGCCTACTTTCTTTTTTATCATTTCTTTCACACCTTTTCATCTCAGTTTTTTTTTCTACCTTTTATTTCGACTCTTATCCGTTCTCTTTGCCGTTCCTTTCTCTTCCCTTCCTTTATTCCTTTCCACTTTCCTATCTCTCGTTTCTCCTTTTAAAATGTTTTTCTCGTTTTCACTTCTCGTTTTAATTTTTTTGTCATTTCCACTTTCTTTCCACCTCTAATTTTCATTCTCACATCCATTCTCTTTAACTCTCTCTTCACCTTCATTTCTACTATTTCTCACCCATTTTCTCTATTTCCACTTTTTTTGCTGTCTCTCTCTCCTCTATTTCTCATCCTCATTATCACTATCTTTCGCTCATTTTCTATATATCTACTTTCTTTGACTTTCTTTTCGACACCACTTTTATTCCGCATCATCCCCACTCCTCCTTTACTTAGTTCTCTCTTACCACTACATTTCGCTCATGATCACTCTTTCCACTTTCTTCGACTTTCCTTTCTCCTCCACTTTTTTTCCTGCTTTGCCCGAGCTTCTTTATCTCCTCCATTTTTTTTTCCTCCTTTCACACGAGCCATAAATTCCTGTCTGGGCCAAAGATCGGAATTTAAAGGGCGGAGTCTAGAAGCTTCGACCAGACGGAGGAAAAAAAATGGAAGAAATTATCTCATTTTCCTTCGTAATTTGTCAATTTGTTAATTAAAGGACGTAGGTGCGTATATTAGGGAAGATTTGGTGAGTGGGAGAGAGGAGGGGGGAGGGGGAGGTGGGAAAGAAGGAGGGAGAAAGTAAAGGAAGGAAGGAAGGAGAGAGAGAGAGAGAGAGAGAGAGAGAGAAACAGAAAGAGAGAGAGAGAGAGAGAGAGAGAGAGAGAGAGAGAGAGAGAGAGAGAGAGAGAGACAGACAGACAGACAGACAGACAGACAGACAGAGAAAGAGAAAGAGAGAGAAAGAAAGAAAAAGTAAGAGAAAGAGTGACTGAGTAAGCGAGAGAGAGAGAGAACGAGAGAGTGAATGTTTGTGTTTGGTATGTGTCTCTGTGTGTATACATGAGTGTGTGTGAGATAGCAGTCGTGTCCATATAAGTGCAAAGAATATATGCATTCGCTTGCGCTTGTGTGTGTGTCTGTGCATACTAATTATGCATTTGCTTACTCGCTATAGCCTCTACTAGCAAAAGGCATGGATTTCACTGCAACCTGTAAAAGATCATCATTATTTTTTCTTTTCTTTTTTCTTTAACGTGAACTGCCAGACGTACGACGCTCTCAATCATCGTTAAATGTCATGAAAAAAATCAGAAAGTTTGCAATAAAAGAATTAAAAAGAAAGGAAAAAATGATAATGATAATTGTATCGTGCTTAGAACGGCCTTGGGGTAATACGCTTTGA
>NC_091576.1:23458654-23463654 GCF_042767895.1 Penaeus vannamei
AGAGAGAGAGAGAGACAGAGTGAGAGAGAAAGAGAGAAAGAGAGAGATGCTGCAACTGAGTCACCCACGAGCCACGAGTCTCACTCCGTTGACACGCGTGTGTTTAGGCGCACAATTAAGATTAGTGTTGTTTTTATTACCGCGGGGATGATGCTACTACAAAATTGCTCTTCGTTACTTTTTGCTCGTCTTGTCAGCGTCCTGTCAAGAATATACGATAAGGAGATAATTCATGAATTCCTACTATCAATATGATTAGTGGCAATCGTTTTATAAGCAGTAGATCATTTTGATATTTTTTATATATATATAATCTTCATTTTGAGAATATTACGACTCAGGAAAAGGCTAAATGATTCACTGGTGTTGAAAGTTTAGTGTTGTAAGCGACGTGCGGATCCCAACACGCGCAAAACAACATTCCTTTTACAGTACGCAGACGAAACTGTTCTAGGAACTGTCTGACCCTGGACACTTGAACTACGGAACACGACATCGTCTAAGAATTAACCAGCCTTTGGAGGATTTAGAGAGAAAGAGAGAGAGAGAGAGAGAGAGAGAGAGAGAGAGAGAGAGAGAGAGAGAGAGAGAGAGAGAGAGAGAGAGAGAGAGAGAGCGAGAGAGAGAGACAGAGAGAGAGAGAGAGAGAGAGAGAGAGAGAGAGAGAGAGAGAGAGAGGAGAGAGAGAGAGAGAGAGAGAGAGAGAGAGAGAGAGAGAGAGAGAGAGAGAGAGAGAGAGAGAGAGAGAGAGAGAGAGAGAGAGAGAGAGAGAGAGAGAGAGAGAGAGAGAGAGAGAGAGAGAGAGAGAGAGAGAGAGAGAGAGAGAGAGAGAGAGGGAGGGAGGGAAGGATAGGGAGAGAGGCAGACAGACAGACAGACAGACAGAGAAAAAAAGAGAAAGAGAGACAGACAGACAGACAAAGAAAGAAAGAGAGAAGAAAGAGAGAAAGTAAGGAAAAAAAGAGAAAGAAAGGAAGAACAAAGTCACAGCAACAAAGATACACGAATGTAAATAACACTTTTTACGACGTTGCAGCAAAAAAAAAAAAAAAAAAAAAAAAAACCCTCTTACTTCAGGTGATACATTCTCCAAAATAAAGTCTTTTTGCTTCATCATTTTCCATGAACCCGATGATGGATCTGGTCTTATCAAAGCCAAGACGCTGTGGAATCTTGTGTTGAATCCTGGTAATAATTTAATATGTTTTCTTCTCCTCCTCCTCCGTCTTCTTCTTCTTCTCCTTCGTCTTCGTCTTCTTCGTCTTTTCTTCCCTTTCGTCTTCTTTTTCTTCGTCGTCTCTTCTTTTCGTTTTTTCTCCTTCGTCTTCTTCTTCTTCTTTTTCTTCCTCTTTCTTTTTTTCTTCTTTTTTGTCCATCCTTATCATCATCATCACCTTCTTATTATTATTCTCCTTCGTCTTCTTCTTCTCCTTCTTTTTCTTATTTTTCTTATTCTCCATTTTTTCTTCTTTTTCTTCTTCTTCCTCTCCTTCTTATTCTTATTCTTCGTTGTCGTCGCATTCATTTTATTCCTGTTCCTCTCTCTTTTTCTCTTCTTATGCTTTCCTTCTTTCTTTCTCTTCTTCTCCTCCTTCGTTATTACCTTCACTCTCTCCGTCTCCCTCCCCCTCCCCCTCCTCCAAATCATCACCAATCTCCACCTCTTTCCATCTCATACGACGCAGAATGCCTATCTTCCGTTCCTTGACCTTTGACCTGGCATACGAGCGGCCCTTGTAACCCTTTGGCGAGACACTCTGGTCAGTTACACTTGACTCTCTTTACTCGCCCTGTCAGAGCACACCGGGCGATAAACTACTCGAAGGAACAGCAGTCGAGCTGTTGCCGTGTCGCTGCTCTACTGGGCCGTCTGTGCGCATTTGGGTTTTCTTTTGTTTTTCTTTTGTTTTTTTACTTTTTACGTTTTTCTTTGTCTTGTTTATTTATTTTGCTTTGTCTTTCTCTCTCTCTTTCTCTTTTATATTTTGTCTTTCTCTCTTTTATTCTCTCTTTTTCTCTCTTTTCTACTTTGTCTTTCTCTCTTTTTCTCTTTTTTTCCTGTCTGTCTTTTGATTTGTTTCTCTCCCTTTCTTTCTTTTCGTCTCTGTCTTTCTCTCTTCTTTCTTCTTCTCTTTTTCGTCTCTTTCTTTCTTTTCTTTCCTGTCTTTTTCTTCTTCTCCTCCTCTAACCCTTCCTTCATTCTCTTTCTTTTCTCGTACTTCCCCATCTGCCCCTGTCTCCTTCTTTTCCTCTTCTTTCGTTTATCCTTCTCTACCCTCCTCATTCATTCCTTCTCCTCCTTCGTATCTCTATTCTCTGCTTCCCTTCCTTCCCCGTTTATCTCCCCTTCTTCTCCCTCCCCTTTTCTTCCTTTTATCTCTTCCGTTCTTTCTTTCTCTTCCCTTTTCCTGCTTCTCCTCTCCCACCTCCTTCCCAGATTTTCTTTCCTTCTCTCTTCTCCTCTTTCCTCCCTCCTTTCTCTTATCCCTCTGCCTCCCTCCTCTCTATTCTATCCCATTTCTCCCTCTTTTCTCTTTTCTCTTTCTCCTTCTTCCCTCCTCTCTCTTCCTCACTCCGACGCCCTCTCTCTTCTCTCCTCCCTCCTATCTCTTCTCCCTTTTCTTCCCGCTTCCTCCTTTTTCATACTCCATTCCGTTCTCTCTCTTCCCTCCTCCCTCCATTCTCCTACTATATTTCTCCACTCTCCCACCTCTCCATCTTCCTCAATCCTCTCTCCTCTCTCTCCTCCATTCCTCTCCTTCCTCGCTCTTACCCTATTTCCTCCTTTCCTCTTCCTCACACCTCCCCTTTTCTTTGTCCTCCCATCCCCCTCTCTCTTCCTTCCACTACCTCTCCCCCTCTTCCTGCCCTAAACACCCTTTCCCCTTCTCTTCGCCCTATACCCCCTCTCCCTCCTCTCCCTCCCTTCTACCCCCTCTATTCCTCTCTCTTCCCTCCACCCCATCTCCTTCTCTCTCTTCCCTCCACTCCCTCTCTCCCCTCTCTCCCTGCCCTAAACCCCCTCTCTCTTCCCTCCACCCCTTCTCTCCCACCCTCTCCCTGCCCTCTACCCCTTCCCCCTCTCTCTTTTCTCCACCCTCTCTCCCTCTCTCTCTTCTTCCCCCTCACCCTTCCCATTCCCTGCCCTCCACCTCCCTCCCACCTCTCCCCTCCCCTCCTTCCACCCTCTCTCCCTTCCTCACTCTCACCTTTCCCCACCCCCCGTTCCCTGCCCTCCACCCGCTCTCCTTACCCTAAACCCCCTCTCCCCCCTCCTCCCCTCCACCCCCCTCTACCCCCTCTCCTTCCTCACTCTCCTCCCCCTCCCCCGTTCCCTTCTCTTCCTCTACCCCCTTTCCTTCCTCACTCTCACCATATCCCTCCCCCGTTCCCTTATCTCTCCCCTCTCCCCTCCCTCCACCCCTTCTCCTTCCTCACCCTCATCCCCCCGTTCCCTGCCCTCCACCCGCTCTCCCTACCCTAAACCCCCTCTCCCCCTCTCTCTTCCCTCCACCCCCCCCCCCTCTACCCCCTCTCCTTCCTCTCCTCCCTCCCCCCCTGATTCCCTTCTCTCCCTCTACCCCCTCTCCCTTCCTCAATCTATCTCCCCCTCCCCCCGGTCCCTTCTCTCCCTCTACCCCCTCTCCACCCCCTCTCCTTCCTTCCCCCCCCCCCTCCTGCTCCCTTCTCCCCGACCCACACAAAATGGTTGCGACGTGAAATGGCAAACCCGACAGACGATAATGCGAAATTGCCTCGTCTCTCTGTACAACTTTCAAAGGCTTTTAAGGCGCGCAAAAGTGACGAAGAGCATAGAGCACATTTGCGAGAGATGGACTGAGTGATAGAACGTGGCATTGGGGGAGAAGGAGAGAGATAGGGAAAGAGGTGAATAGAGGAGCGATGGATAATGGTGAGAGAGAGTGCGGGAGAGGTTGGAGAGGGAGAGGGAGAGGGAGGGAGGGAGGGAGGAGGAGGGAGGAGGGAGGAGGAGGAGGAGGGAGGGAGGGAGGGAGGGAGGGAGGAGGGAGGGAGGAAGGAAGAAGAGGAAGGGAGAGGGAGAAGGAGAAAGGGAGAGAGAGGGAGAAAGAGAGAGAGAGAGGAGAGAGAGAGAGAGAGAGAGAGAGAGAGAGAGAGAGAGAGAGAGAGAGAGAGAGAGGGAGAGGGAGTGAGAGAGAGAGAGAGAGAGAGAGGAGAAAAAGAAGAAGAAGAAGCAAGAGAAAGAGAAAGAAAAACAGAGATCAAACAAGAGGTAAAAAATAAATAAATAAAACATAACATGCGAGACAAACAAAAAACAAACAAACAAAATAACCAAAAGAGATAGACAGAGAAAAGAAAAGAGACTAAGTGATAGAAAGATAGAGGGAGAAAAAACAGAAAGACAAAACAAGAGACTAACAACAAAACGAGAGTCGAGAAATCCACCGACAAAGATTCCCGCCAATTTTCAAGCACAAAGCATCGACTTCGTTTGTTTTACTGTCGTTGTTGTTCTACTCGCTGTTGTTGTTGTTGTTGTTCGAGTCGCTGTATATGCTGTTGTATTTGTTTCTATGGTTCTAATTGCTCTTGCTGTTGTTCAAGTTACTATTATTATTATTATCATTATTATTATTATTATTATTATTATTATTATTATTATTATTATTATTATTATTATTATTATTATTATTATTATTATTATTATTATTATTATTATCATTATTATTATTATTATTATTATTATTATTATTATTATTATTATTATTATTATCATCATCGTCTTCATTGCCATCATCATTATCATCACCACCACCACTACCATCATCACCATCATCACCATCATCATCTCCATTGCCATCATCATCATCACCATCACCACCACCACTACCATCATCACCATCATCATCTCCATTGCCATCATCATCATCACCATCACCACCACCACTACCATCATCACCATCATCATCACCATCATCATCTCCATTGCCATCATCATCATCACCATCACCACCACC
>NC_091576.1:23483654-23486154 GCF_042767895.1 Penaeus vannamei
GGAGGGCTGCGTCTTTGCGTAATAGGAAATTATTAGTCTAGTCAAGACCAGGTAAAGTCTTTTCTATTATTTTAGATTAATGGATTCGCACTAATAACTTTTCGAGAGATGAGAAGTATATAAGAGGCTGAGAGTGCATATTGTGGTCGTGAAAGGGACTTTTCTCTCAGGGACAGTCGTAGGCAGGAAGTTTGTCCTTTTAGTTTGGTACAAATAAAGGACGCATATGACTGATGACCTATTTATATATTTGTATATCAAATTATTTACATTTGGTTTTTGTGTATTAGATTTAGAAATATTTTGGTAGGGATACTGGAGATTAATGGCAAAAGCGCTCATAAATTCATGAAATAAGGTGAAAGGCAGTGGATATCAGCTCACTAAATTGCACTGCCTTTTTTCAGCTAAATCCTAATTAGATAAAGCGTATGTAGTATCCTCAAATACATATGGTACTGTTGAACAAGTTTCCAAAAGCCAAATATGAAAATTTGTCTTGCTACTTGAAAATTCGGTACTAGTCCAGTTTCATACAGCCTTCTTTTAAATGGAAAATGATGCATGCAAATGGTAGAGTGAGTGATTCTAAGGAACTTATTTTCTATGGACTTTAGGGTTAGTGAAAACTGGTTAAGCAGTTTTAATCAATTTATAGATATCACAAAGGTAAATAGTTGTAGGATCTTCCAAACTTTTATTTTGGTTTTATGATACTGTAATTACCAAGTCATAATTAAGCAATTAGTTAATGATTACATATATATAGCCTATATAGATTTTCACTTTTGTAATGGGTCAATGGTAAATGTTGAAGCTGTTATCAATATTTTGTTACAAATCCTTTTTCTTTTTGTAAGAAACAAATGTGGATTATTCTGCAGGATCATATGTAGTAGCTATACAGTTAAGTTCATAATGTATGGTAATGTCAGCATGATAATGTTTTCATTAAGTTTTAAAACTCAAGTATGAAATATTTAGCTAACCATGATTAATAATTTTTCTTTTCCATATTTATTTCATTTCATTTTCCTGCTTCATCTCTCTCTCTCTCTCTCTTTTTTTTTTTTTTTTTTTTGGGGGGGGGGGGGATTTTATTCTATTTTTTTCCCATATTTTACCAACCAGCCCAAGTTGTATTTAATTTTATGAATGATTATCCTTCTCATTCCAGAAGGTGGGAGGAGGCAGCAAGGGGCATGGCAAAGACTGCAGATAGTTGGGTGTACATTGGGCCAACGACACTACGGTATTTTTCATTAGTCCTGCTATCTGTATGCTTAGGGTTTGTGTGTGCAACCTCCCCCCATGGCTCCAGCTTCCCACAGGAGCTCTTGGTGGATAGTAACCGTGCCATCAACTTTGCTGATTTGAACTATGACATTGGTGAGTGTTTATCTTATTGCAACATCTCAAAGCATCAGGTCAGCCCCAAATGAATAATGAAATGGTGAGGGATCACTGAGTATCAAAGATTTAACTTTGGTTATTAATGTCTTATTTTTTATTTTTTCCATTATTGATTTTGTCAGTGTATTCCTTTTGGTTGATTTTCCCCCTGAATTTGATAAGATGTATAGCATTGCTTTCTAAGATTTGCAGCAATTTATGTGACCCTTCATTCAGAATTTTTTTTTTTTTTCTTTTTTTTCTTTAGATTTCCCTCATAGAATTTTGGAAATCTATCTATTATTGTATTTATTTCTGTAGATGTGAATGTTATTGAAGAGAGAAATACAAGAAACAGGAGAGATTCTTCAACTAGCCGCAATAGTAATCTGACAGCAAACCATTTCTACCTCTGGACTAGGTATGTTGTTGTATGTTGCATGCATGTTGTTTTATGTTTGTAGTTTGAGGGAACTTGGTAATTTCCTCCACCCAGGAGGTTATCTTTTAATTTGTTGGTTGGTTGGTTGGTCAGGTTGTTAGTAGGATAACTCAAAAAGTTATGAACAGATTTTTAATGAAATGCTTACCAGAGTTAAGAGATGCCATTAAATTTTGGTGGTGATCCAGATCATGATCTGGTTTCAGGATTTTTTTTAAATGGTTCATTTGCAATGCAAGTTAGGGACAACTTGAACAGTTTGGCACTCAAATTATTATTATCATTATTATTATTTAATTCTTCAAGTGCGAATATTTTCATTGCATCAGTGACCCTATTGCCTTGGTGGAGGTATGTGATCTCAGTGTGCATCTAGTTCAGCTGTTTCTTCTTTATTATGTATTGAATTTTTTCTACTTTATTCTCAACAATATCTCCATCTATTGCTTTTATGATTACAGTTGTGTACAGTATTAATAATTTGTCTGAATTGCATAAAACAGTAATGTGTAAGAGGAAATTAAATGATAGATAAGAAAGTCATGGTTGTTTTTTAGTATATCTAATTCCCATATTTGAAGAGGGATTTTAATTTTCAGGAAAAAAGGAAAAATATTTGAATAATAGCTAAAACTGAATCCTCTGTTCATGGAAAATGTAAACTTG
>NC_091576.1:23496154-23501154 GCF_042767895.1 Penaeus vannamei
TGTGATTAATTTCTTTAGCTGTATATGTCCATGTTCTGTGTGCTGAAAATCATTATGATTATATATATATATATATATATATATATATATATATATATATATATATATATATATATATATATATATATATATATATATATATATATATATATATATATATATTTTTTTTTTTTTTTTTTTTTTTTTTTTTTTTGTGCAGTCTTCTCAGATTAAGAGTTTATGTGTGTAGAACATGCATCCAGTTTAGTATAATGATGGGGTTTCTGTGTTAGTGTGAAAATGTTAAATGGATTAAGGACAAGCAGAAACTTCCATTCAGTTCTTGTTATAATCTTTTTCTTACAGAATTTAGACTTGACTTTGCATAGAATGTGAGAATTAATGCTGTAGCACTTCAGACCATCCTATGCTATTTTGCATTCTTTAAAAGTTAATTTTTGAAGTAATATGCAAGAATCTGTTGCCTATATTAGACTGCTGCTCTCATTTGAAGAATGGGTCTACAGAACAGTGGATGATTATAATTGTGATAATTGTAAGGAATTCTCTGTGTCTGGCATGCTGTTTCGCTGTTCAGATTCTCCCAGATATATTTCAGCTACTTCTCTGTTTGTGTTGAGTAGTAACGAGTACGGAAGGTATGATATTCCTGAAGATGTAGATTTTTTGATGGGTTATGAGTTCATATATTAAGCATACTATGTATATTGTTAATGAGATTCAGTATTCAATGTGTTTTCTGATAACATGCATTCACTTGTTCTTCACTGATAGTATGGGAATTTTAATGTACATGATGTGACGGCAAATATTTTGACAGATAATGAGGGTATATATTAAGCATTATATGTATAGTATCAGTGAGACAGTATTTATGTGAATTCAGTGATTCAGAAATTCAATTGTTCGTCATTGATCAGGCTATCATACAGCCACCATCCATTCATCCAGATATATAAATGCAATATGTGATTCTACTTTTTCAGTCCCTCTCATGTTCAGATCTTCTGATCCATTCAGATCCATGCACTCTCATATTCATCTTTCTATCCATGCATTCATTCATAAGTATTCAACTGTAGTCACATTTTCTTGTCGGTTCAAGCCATCCAGATACATATAGCACTAATTACATTACACTTTGTGCCTTTCCAATCCAATGTTTGTGTGTAATGAACATACTCATTTCTGAAGGTTGTGATGTTTAGCAGGAATGAACAAGAAAAAGAAACCAATATTGAGTAATGGACATGCGGTAATTCCACTTTTGTACTCAAGGTAAAAATGAGTTATGAATTTACCTTGTTTACTTGCTTCAGATTTTATATTAATTCATTCTCTCTCTCTCTCTCTCTCTCGTCTAGTCTTGTCTAGACTCATTTCATCTCGCCTCGTCTAGTCTCTTCTCTTCTCTTTTTTCTCAACAGTTAGAGTAGTGGGTTTGGATAGCATTTTCTAGCTATATTCCCATTTAATGCTAGTTTTAGAGTTGTAGCCAGATTAGAGACTGGGTCACATATGTGGTCTTTGCACAAATAATCTCTATTATGTAGTTAGTGTTGAGTAACTCTTAAAAAGGAAAAGCATGGAAATTTTAGCAATTGTATCTTTCTTATAATGTACTGTGAATGAGGATATCTCCAATGGGTCTGAACTTGGTTATTATTCCATTGTAGTCTTTGGTATTATGTATCAAAAATATGTAATTGTCCTATTTTTCATTGGTGTTTTTCTGTTTTTGCCTTTTTATCTTAGGACCAAATGCATATATTAAATCCATAACATTACAAAGCTTTAGGATAGAAAGATAGAAAGGGGTATATGAAAATGTTCATGGAAATTACTTACCAACCAGCCGGATTATCCTCTACAACCGAATCCTATTTCAACACCAGATTTTCAAAGTATCGTTCCAAGTTGGTTTGTAACGTAGACTGCTCAGCGTTCTAATCATATGCAAAATGGATCTGATGCTTTTAATGTTCATGCTTTAAAATGTAACGTAAACAGTATTCCTCTCTTTCATATAATGTTTATGCAGTGTTTTGTGTTTTTAGTTCTCACATTATTAAATAAGAACATTTTTTTTTTTTTTTTTTTTTTCTAACCAAAGTACATGTATTATTTGAGTGGTGCTAATTGGTGGAAAGGCTCTCCTGTCATCAAAAACATCAAAAATTATTATGTGAAATCGATTTACACATTGAATGGTTTATGTCTCAAAATGCAGGTCTCGGCATTCTTATTTTATAAGACTAACATTCATGAGCAGACTTTTGTCAGCCATTATCCATATTTATTATGGGAAGTAGATTATGGAGATATTAGGTATTCATGCTATACAGCACTTGAGGCTTTGTTAGAAGGTGGGGAAATCCTAAAATCCTAAAACAGTTTATTGGCTTTTAGTGTAATAATGATATATTGCTAGTAGTAGTAATGGTATTAATATTCTTCTTATCATTATTATTTTTTCTCTTCATTATTAGTATTAATTATTATTTTTTCTTCTTTTTTCTTCTCCCCCCCCTATCATTTACATTCTTAAAATTCTTATTGTGTGTGCATTGGTTGTGTCATTCTCCCTTTTTCCTTTTTATCTTTTCTGATTTCATATTCACTGAAACTTAAGCCTACTTAAGCTAGGGTCACACTTGTCTTCTCTGTCCTGGCCAAAGCTGTATCTGGCCAGACTTTAGCGAGGCTGTCTAGGGATCCCAGGGCAGAGAAGACTAGTGTGACCCTGGCTTCAAGTTACTGCCGTGTAATGTAACCACTTATTCAAGTCATTCTGTACAATAGAAATAGACTTGTACTAAAATAGCTGTCGTAATGTACAGGCCAAGGAGGTTTGATATAGTTGGAGTCCGCATTCAGCACCAAAGTGAAGGCTTTTTCAGTTCACTTACTTGTTTTCTATCAAAAACTAATAATTGAATTCTGGTTCACATGATGTCAGCCTCAAATTTGTGTTGTTATTATGATTTTTTCTGGAATGCCATTTTATTGACTGACATAGTAGATGACAAAATGGTGTCCTACATTAAGCAGAAAGTGCTCATTAGTTTGTCCAGTAGCATAACTTTCTCTGAGCTTCTTCACACGGTTAAAGACCTATAAGTCAATCATCCTCATTAATTGATTGATGTAATTTTTTAAACTTACCTACCTTATTGTTAAGCATTTATATGTAGCTAAAAACTATACTGTAAATCTAAAAAAACAACAGGAAATTTAAGTCGGAAAATTCTCAGCAAGTTTATGCTGTTCAGTACTTTAGAAATAATGGATGCATCATACTTTACTTAATTTTAGGGTCAATTTACCAGTGGATTTGTGATAATCTACAAAAATGTGTTCATTCTATTTGCCATTAGTGAGAAGGTGAGGCTCAGTACTTCAGTCCACACCATTAACCCTACAACACACTACACTATAGGGGAAAAGAGATGCTTTCTGTATATTGAATCTCCTTGGTGCATATAAGAAATGGTAATTAATTCTTGATGTAATGTCGTAATGTAGATTTGCAGTAATCATGCACTTAGCTTAACATACTTTTCATCTTTCTTTGTCTTTGCTTTAAGAGTTTTTTTGTTTGTTTGTTTGTTTACAGTTTCAATCATCCTCATGGATATTAGTCATGAAATCCTCAGTTCTTTCATAAACTCATTTATGGACAAATATACATACCCATCATATGTGGGTATTACACAAGCTCACAGATTCACACAAAGGCATACACACACACTCATACTTACACACATTCATTTGCATTTACAATGCAATATTTTATATATATATATATATATATATATATATATATATATATATATATATATATATATATATATATATATATATATATATATATATATATATATGGACATTACAGCTGTAATGTATGAATAAATTACTGAAGATATCATACTACTTTTTCTTTAGAACCTTTATGTGAGTACTACATGTCCATTTCTATTAATTTTTATGCATATGTAAATAAGACCTTATGACTTTTTTGATTGACCATTGCATTCAGGGTCCCCTCCCAGTACCTTGCTTGTTGTTGTTGTGGGAGGGCTTAGGAGACAGAAACTGAGGCCCAAGGTAGGGGATCACCCATACCTTGGGCCTCAGCCCACATCTCAACTAATTTTGCTTGGTCTTTTCTTCTCTCTTTTCCTCTTATGTATCTTCTTTATCCCCTTCTTCTATCCCATTCCTAAGGTGTGAGAGCTGTGCTGAAAGGATGAAAGGCTGGCTTGGTATCAGTCATGAAAGGCCTCTGGGAGCCATAGGCACGGTATTCCCTTGATTAATTACCTAGCCCATACCCCTTATGGGGACCCTGAGGGGTAGACCGTTTCATTTCCCCAGTTTATTCAGGCTCACCGTAGCCAATAATGAAGATTCTTTACCCTTAATAGGGGCATTAAGGCTTGCCCCTTCATCAACTAGCCTATATGCCCCTCCTTTGACCACAGCTCCAACCACTGATACTAATACCCCCTCCTTGATGCTTACTGACAACTCTATCCATTCCAAAACACCCACCCAGGATATTACTCAACTTCCAGAAAGCACCCCTTTCTCTCTCCCAACATTCTCCTCTCCATCTCCTACTGCAGTCCTCGTCAATGTCTACCCCCTCTTCCCTTATTACTACTCATCATCCTTATTGTCTGCCCCCCCACAGAACTACACCACCCCATCTTCCTCTTGCCCTTGCCCTTTTCCTGCCTCTACCTCTGCAAACCTTTTAAGTACTGTCTTTAGCCCAGCCAGGTGGGATCAATTCTTTGTGATTCCCCTCACAGCCCCTATTCTGAGAATACCCTTCTCTTTCAACAGTGCCTCTACAAACAAATAGGCAAGGTAACCTTATGCAGTCGCTCTGATTGTTTACGCCTTGTCACAGTTACATCTGAATCCCAAGCTTGTGCACTATCTATCCTAACTGACCTCACTGGCAAACACATTCCTGCTGAACCTTACCCCTC
>NC_091576.1:23555978-23560978 GCF_042767895.1 Penaeus vannamei
TCCCTCCTTCCCTCCCTAACCCCTACCGTCCCTGCCTAACCCCTACCGTCCCTCCTTCTCTCCCTAACCCCTACCGTCCCTCCTTCCCTCCCGAACCCCTACCGTCCCTCCCTAACCCCTACCGTCCCTCCTTCCCTCCTTACCTCCCTAACCCCTGCCGTCTCTCCCTAACCCCTACCGTCCCTCCTTCCCTCCCGAACCCCTACCGTCCCTCCCTAACCCCTACCGTCCCTCCTTCCCTCCCTAACCCCTACCGTCCCTCCTTCCCTCCCTAACCCCTACCGTCTCTCCTTCCCTCCCTAACCCCTACCGTCCCTCCTTCCCTCCTTCCCTCCCTAACCCCTACCGTCTCTCCCTAACCCCTACCGTCCCTCCTTCCCTCCCTAACCCCTACCGTCCCTCCTTCCCTCCCTAACCCCTACCGTCCCTGCCTAACCCCTACCGTCCCTCCTTCTCTCCCTAACCCCTACCGTCCCTCCTTCCCTCCCTAACCCCTACCGTCTCTCCTTCCCTCCCTAACCCCTACCGTCCCTCCTTCCCTCCTTCTCTCCCTAACCCCTGCCGTCTCTCCCTAACCCCTACCGTCCCTCCTTCCCTCCCTAACCCCTACCGTCCCTCCTTCTCTCCCTAACCCCTACCGTCCCTCCCTAACCCCTACCGTCCCTCCTTCCCTCCCTAACCCCTACCGTCCCTCCTTCTCTCCCTAACCCCTACCGTCCCTGCCTAACCCCTACCGTCCCTCCTTCTCTCCCTAACCCCTACCGTCCCTCCTTCTCTCCCTAACCCCTACCGTCCCTGCCTAACCCCTACCGTCCCTCCTTCTCTCCCTAACCCCTACCGTCCCTCCCTAACCCCTACCGGCCCTCCTCCCCTCCCTAGCCCCCACCGTCCCTCCTTCTCTCCCTAGCCCCTACCGTCCCTCCCTAACCCCTACCGTCCCTCCTTCCCGCCCTAACCCCTTCCGTCCCCCCTTCCCTCCCTAACCCCTACCGTCCCTCCTTCTCTCCCTAACCCCTACCGTCCCTCCCTAACCCCTACCGTCCCTCCTTCCCTCCCTAACCCCTACCGTCCCACCTTCTCTCCCTAGCCCCTACCGTCCCTCCCTAACCCCTACCGTCCCTCCATCCCTCCCTAACCCCTACCGGCCCTCCTTCCCGCCCTAACCCCTGCCGTCCCAGCTTCTCTCGCTAACCCCTACCGTCCCTGCCTAACCCCTACCGTCCCTCCTTCTCTCCCTAACCCCTACCGTGCCTCCTTCCCTCCTTACCTCCCTAACCCCTACCGTCCCTCCCTAACCCCTACCGTCCCTCCCTCCCTCCCTCCCTAACCCCTACCGCCCCTCCCTCCTTCCCTAACCCCTACCGTCCCTCCCTCCCTCCTTCCCTCCCTAACCCCTACCGTCCCTCCTTCCCTCCCTAACCCCTACCGTCCCTCCTTCCCTCCCTAACCCCTACCGTCCCTCCTTCCCTCCCTAACCCCTACCGTCCCTCCTTCCCTCCCTAACCCCTACCGTCTCTCCTTCCCTCCCTAACCCCTACCGTCCCTCCTTCCCTCCCTAACCCCTACCGTCCCTCCTTCCCTCCCTAACCCCTACCGTCCCTCCTTCTCTCCCTAACCCCTACCGTCCCTCCCTAGCCCCTACCGTCCCTCCTTCCCTCCCTAACCCCTACCGTCCCTCCTTCCCTCCCTCACCCCCACCGTCCCTCCTTCTCTCGCTAACCCCTACCGCCCGTCCCTACCCCCTACCGTCCCTCCTTCCCTCCCTAACCCCTACCGTCCCTCCTTCCCTTCCTACCCCCTACCGTCCCTCCTTCTCTCCCTAACCCCTACCGTCCCTTCTTAACCCCTACTGTCCCTCCTTCTCTCCCTAACCCCTACCGTCCCTCCTTCCCTCCTTACCTCCCTAACCCCTACCGTCCCTCCCTAACCCCTACCGTCCCTCCCTCCCTCCCTCCCTAACCCCTACCGCCCCTCCCTCCTTCCCTAACCCCTACCGTCCCTCCCTCCCTCCTTCCCTCCCTAACCCCTACCGTCCCTCCTTCCCTCCTTCCCTCCCTAACCCCTACCGTCCCTCCTTCCCTCCCTAACCCCTACCGT
Source organism: Penaeus vannamei (assembly GCF_042767895.1). Lineage (NCBI taxonomy): Eukaryota > Metazoa > Arthropoda > Malacostraca > Decapoda > Penaeidae > Penaeus > Penaeus vannamei. The sequence continues at coordinate 23,558,076 of NC_091576.1, forward strand.
CCCTCCTTCCCTCCCTAACCCCTACCGTCCCTCCTTCCCTCCCTAACCCCTACCGTCTCTCCTTCCCTCCCTAACCCCTACCGTCCCTCCTTCCCTCCCTAACCCCTACCGTCCCTCCTTCCCTCCCTAACCCCTACCGTCCCTCCTTCTCTCCCTAACCCCTCCCGTCCCTGCCTAACCCCTACCCTCCCTCCCTCTCTCCCTCCCCCCTACCGTGCCTCCTTCCCTCCCTAACCCCTACCGTCCCTCCCTCTCTCCCTACCCCCTACCGTCCCTGCCTAACCCCTACCGTCCCTCCTTCTCTCCCTAACCCCTACCGTCCCTCCCTAACCCCTACCGTCCCTCCTTCCCTCCTTACCTCCCTAACCCCTACCGTCCCTCCCTAACCCCTACCGTCCCTCCCTCCCTCCCTCCCTAACGCCTACCGCCCCTCCCTCCTTCCCTAACCCCTACCGTCCCTCCCTCCCTCCTTCCCTCCCTAACCCCTACCGTCCCTCCTTCCCTCCTTCCCTCCCTAACCCCTACCGTCCCTCCTTCCCTCCCTAACCCCTACCGTCCCTCCTTCCCTCCCTAACCCCTACCGTCCCTCCTTCCCTCCCTAACCCCTACCGTCTCTCCTTCCCTCCCTAACCCCTACCGTCCCTCCTTCCCTCCTTCCCTCCCTAACCCCTGCCGTCTCTCCCTAACCCCTACCGTCCCTCCTTCCCTCCCGAACCCCTACCGTCCCTCCCTAACCCCTACCGTCCCTCCTTCCCTCCTTCCCTCCCTAACCCCTACCGTCCCTCCTTCCCTCCCTAACCCCTACCGTCTCTCCTTCCCTCCCTAACCCCTACCGTCCCTCCTTCCCTCCCTAACCCCTGCCGTCTCTCCCTAACCCCTACCGTCCCTCCTTCCCTCCCTAACCCCTACCGTCCCTCCCTCCCTCCCTCCTTCACCCTGCTAATCGATCCTACTGTGGCAGCGTCTCCCTCTCTCCTTTGACGAGCGCCCTGCAGTCCTTGTGTACCCAAAGGATCCCTCGCTCCCGTGTGTCAGCTGTCCACGGGGGAAACGGCCTCTCGAAGGATTTCTCTCATCCTACGAGCTTAAGGATGGACTCCTACGCTTCCCGTTGCAGTGTTTGTAAAGGATTGCAAAGCTCATTGTCGAGTTTTTTATTTTTCTTGATTTTTTTTTCTCTATAGGGCTCGTGTGTCTCAGTCTTTTGTTTTGTTCAAGTGAGTTTCGTCGTTCTTGTTGCTGTCATTACTATGGCCATTAACGTTCCTCTTATATCATTCCATGCATTGCCATTGTCACTCGTTGTCATTGTCAGTGTCACTGTCATTGTCACTGCCATTCTAATTCTTATTATCATTGTTATTATCATTTATATTGATATTGTTATTATTGTGATTATTGTTATTATTGTTGTATTTGTTATTATTGTTGTATTTGTTATTATTGTTATCATTATTATTATTACCGTTATTATTATTATTATTATTATTATTATTATTATTATTATTATTATTATTATTATTATTTATTATGATAATCTATTATTATTATTATTATCATTGTTACCATAGCTGTTATTATCATAATCATCTTTATTATTGATATCATTGTAACTGTTGTCATTTCTCTTATCACCGTTGTTATTTTTGATATTATTATTTTTATTTTTGTTATTATTATTATTGGTAGTAATAATGGTAAAACGAGGATTAGAATGATAATAGTAATAAGTACAATAATGATAAAGATAATACTAATGGTGATGATGGCTATTATTCTTATTTGTTAATGTTATTATCATTATTAAAACTGTTATTATTGTTATTGATAGTAACATTGTCATGTATCATTTTGGCATTTTTCTTCTACTTATTATCATTATCATTGCTATTTTTTCTTATTGCTATCCTTATTGGCATTAGAATTATTATCAATATAATTTTCATTATTATTGTTACCTTTATTATCATTACTGTTACTGTTATTATAATGATTAGCAGTATTGTCTTTGTATTTATATTTTTCATTTTCTTAATTATCTTAATTGTTTTATTTCATTCTTGTTATTTTTCACTTTTAATGTCTTATTCCTTTTATATTATTATTTTTTTATTATTGTCATATCCTTATTATTATTAGAATTAAACATACTATAGTCTTTCCCATTAGTACCACACCTCTTCCTCTGTAACATTAGACTCCATTTTAGTCACAAATAGATAAATAAATAAGTAAAGAAATAGATGAATGAATAAATTAATCAATAATAAACATACTATAGTCTTTACGGTTGGTACCATACCTCTCTTCCTTCATAACATTAGCCTCCATTTCAGTCACAAATAAATAAATGAATAAAAAAATAAGCACGCTATAGTCTTTATGATTGGTACCATACCTCTTCCTCCATACAATTAGACTCCATTTCAGTCCCAAATAGATAAATAAATGAATAAATAACCATATTATGGTCTTTACGATTAGTACCATACCTCTCGTTTCATAACATTAGCCTCCATTCCAGTCACAAATAAATAAATAGATAAAAAATAAGCACACTACAGTCTTTACAATTCGTACCATACCTCTTCCTTCGTAACATTAGCCTCCATTTCAGTGCCAGATAGATAAATAAATGAATAAATAAACATATTATAGTCTTTACGATTAGTACCATACTTCTTCCTTCGTAACATTAGACTCTATATCAGTCACAAATAGATAAATAAATAAAATTAGAATAAGCACACTATAGTCTTTATAATTGGTACCATACCTCTCTTCCTTCATAACATTAGCCTCCATTCCAGTCACAAATAAATAAATAAATAAAGAAAAAATAAACACTACAGTCTTATCAATTGGTACCATACCTATTCCTTCGTAACATTAGCCTCTATCCC
>NC_091576.1:23575978-23593478 GCF_042767895.1 Penaeus vannamei
TCAAATGCATGACATCCCGATGGATGCCGTACACGAGAAAACGATATGAGGGTACACCCATCTGTTTCATACATATCTCATTAGTAATTTCACAAGGGATACGAAATTATTGTTTATAATAAATCAAATTCTTTGAGCCTATGTATATATATATTTATATATATGTGTGTATATATATGTATATGTAATATATATGTAAATTCAAATATATATATATATATATATATATTTTATATATATATGTATATATATATATATATATATATATATATATATATATATATATATATATGTATTTATATAAAAGTGTGTATATATATGTACATATAGATATATATGTAAGTTTGAATATATATGTATATATAAATATATATGTAAATTTATATATATATATATATATATATATATATATATATATATATATATATATACACACACACACACACACACACACACACACACACACACACACACACACACACACACACACACACACACACACACACACACACACACATATACATACACACACACGCATATGCATGCATTGTGTTTATATACAAACCTCTAAAGAAATATCACCATAAAGAAAAAAATAGAAGAAAACGTAGGGCACTTTCCCAAGACGCCAATTTAGATCCCTTCTTCAAAAAGCGAGTCCGCAGCGAAACCCATGAAAGGAGGCGGCCATTCCCATTCCCATTCCCAGATAGCGCCCGGCTCTCCGTCGTCGCTTCGAAATTTGCCTGCGTACCTTCGACCAAAATGGGGAATGGTGGCCGGGGCGTTGGCTTCCGTGTTCGTGTGGGAGGGAGAGGGAGGGAGAGAAAGAGAGAGAGAGGGAGGGAGAGAACAAGAAAGAGGGGGAGGGAGAGAACAAGAAAGAGGGGGAGGGAGAGAACAAGAAAGAGGGGGAGGGAGAGAACAAGAAAGAGGGGGAGGGAGAGAACAAGAAAGAGGGGAAGAGAGAGAGAGAGAGAGAGAGAGAGAGAGAGAGAGAGAGAGAGAGAGAGAGAGAGAGAGAGAGAGAGAGAGAGAGAGAGAGAGAGAGAGAATGGGGGAAAGGGACCCACGACCAAAATAGGGAAAGGTGGAGGTGCAGTCTTTGGTGCTCCTTGGGGGGGTGTTGTAATGGGGGGATGGGGGGTTGGGGGATTTCAGGGATGGGGGTAACAAATTCAGTGGCAGGGGATATCTAGGGTAGGAGAGGAATGAGGGAGGGGGGAGGACTTACAGGAAAATGGGGTGTAATGAGGGTGAGGTAAAGAATTATGAGGAATGGGGGGGGGGGGATTACAGGAAAATGGGGATAATGCGGGCGAGGTAAGAAATTACGAGGAATGGAGGATATCTTAAGGTGGGGGAAGAGGTTATGTGTATGATAATGGTGGAGGTAGCTGAGGAAGTTATTATTCATGGAGGGGAATATGGAGGTTGATAGCAATAGCCGAAAAAAGAGAAAAAAATGGGGGATTAGGGAGATCAATGGAGATAGTAAAAAGGGGGGGGGAGGAGGTTGATGGGGACGATTTTAGGGAGGGAGATGTGGGGACGAGGAAGGGGTTTTGGGAAGATGCGGAAATGGAGGTAGGTGGGGAAGGGGGGTTAAGGGTAATAATGGTAGGTAACAATGGGTAAAACTAGAAGGTAATAATAAGAGGAAGAGGTAATAATAGGGTTGGGGAGGGGTTCTAGTGAAATAGGGGGATAAAAGGTTGGTGAATTAGATGGGGGGTAATAGGGGTTAGTAGGAGGTATGTGTGTATGTTACAGATTATTTTGTGTACGTTTTTTCGTGCATTGCTAATTGTGAAATATGTTTGATTCTAAGTTTTTTTATTTTTATTTATTTATTTACTTATTTTTAGACATCATCAATTAGTGTGAATATATATGATTTTGTGAAATGAGTGTCGTTTGTGTATGTACATGTGTGCGTTTGTTGGAATCAGAATGTACGTATTGCACTCCTCTGATTCGTATTCTGTTCCTTAAACTTTTCCTCTTCTTCCCCTGTTTTTTTCTCTTTTTCCTTTTTCTTCTCTCTCTCTCTTCTCCTTTGGTTTGGGTTCCCCTCTCTCTCTCTCTTTCTTGGTATTTTTTTCTTATTTTATTTTTTCTTTTTCCTCTACATTTCATTCTAAATTTTAACTCGCTGCCATTGCTATTTTACAGAGTCGCCATGGCAACGGAAATTTGAAAAATCCCATGGATTTCAAAATGAAGGATTTGATCTCCTTATAGATTTTGGATGAGAGAATGTTAAGTGAAGCGCCTCTTTCACTCTTTCTCTTCCTCGTTTTCTTTCTATTTTTCTTTCACTCCCCCTTTCTTTCCTTCCTCTCTCACTTCTCTAAATTTGTTTCTCTTCTCTCTATCCTCTCCCTTTTCTCTCCTATTATTCTCTCCTCTCCTTTTATCATCCTCAGCTTCTTACTAATGCTTCTAAAATAACACTACAAGTAATAGGTGATATATGTGGTACATGTCATAATTTATTATTATCTGTTATGATAATAGCTGGAAACAAATGATCTGGAAATTATAATGAGGCTTCTCTTTTGTATAATCCCTTTTGAGTGCTCATTCACAAAGTGTGGGTTAGAGAGATTTTGTTGGAGTGATTTTATTCCCCTGATAGAAATAAACAGGTATTGGCGTGTATCACAAACACACACACACACACACACACACACACACACACACACACACACACACACACACACACATACACACACACACACACACACACACACACACACACACACACACACACACACACACACACACACACACACACAAACACCCACTCGTTTAATTCCGATTACGAGAACTGACACAAATCTGTTATACATACACAAAACAACCGCACATTTCAGCCAGATGTTTCTGTAAAGCACTTTTCGAAAGAGGATAAAGGTTGGGAGATTGATTGATGATTAAACTTTACAAGGGCCTCTTTATACGCCAGTGGGTTGATTACACAAACATCACGGGAGAACGAAATTCAGTAAGCTCGTCGGTTCAATTAATGCTAACGATTTGAGAAAAAATAAAATCGGTATGTAATTAAATATTTATCTAGGTATCTATATATGCATATATGTATGTTTATATACATGCATGTAATGTTTATATATATGTTTATATATTTATATATTTATATCCATATATGCATATTTACACACACACATACACATATATATAATGTACACGCACACACACACACACTCCAACCCCCTCTCTCTCTCGCGCTTTTTTGTCTTGATCTGTTTTTCTCTCCCACTTTCCCTCTTTGTTATTATCTCCTTCTTCGTCCTATTTGTTATCATGGAGAATATCATTGACTTTAGGGTTCTGAAAGTAACAAGTTTAATGTAATAATATCGCTTCTAGAATTCATATATGAATAGATTCACCCAACGTAGCTGTGATGTATTCTTCAAAAGGAATAATACAAAAAAAAAAATAAACATTGGTATATTATGTACATATTTTATCTCTATGTAAAATACATTAATAGAACTCCACAGGGCATACATTAGGATACATTAGAAGCAACATGAAGAGAAGGAGATACAGGAAAATCCCCCATCTACCTCCACACACTTATTAACATATGCAAATTATATGATTTATATTTCCATGATGCAGATCCCTTGCCATCCTAACACAGACCACCTGGCGCGTGTGATTTCAAATATAGTTAAAAGGAGTTCATGGGACGAAGTAATGAAAGATTGGTAACGTAAATTTAATAATAATAATAATAACGTAATAACGTAAATTTCTGCATTGCATCACGACCAAAACATTAGAAGGAGGAAAGGAAGGTTGTGGGACAATGGATAATAGTTGTTCTCTCCCCATCTCTCTTCTTCCTCTCTTTTACTCCTGATATTTCACCTGTGCCCGTCTACTAATCAATTATCCGATCAGTTAGTCACTCAATATCTGTCTATATTTATGTATGTCTGTCTATTTATCTTCTATCTGTCAATCAGTCTGTCAGTCTATTTATATGCACTTCTTATCAATATTTTTTTCCAAGTAAGCAAAGTCAATTTTTTTGCATCCTCCATGTTTACATAATATGCCGGAAAAATGCGAAAGATGTTCTAATATTTGCTGAGTGAAAAGTGTAATTTACAGCAAGGAATGTTTAGTTAAGACATATTTCGTGATGGAGAAGGAGAAGAAGAGGAAGGAATAAGAAGAAAGAAGATAATGAGAAAGAGGAAGCGAAAGACAAAGAGAAGAAGGAGAAGGGAAGGAGAGGGAGAGGAGGAGGAAAAGGATGGGAAGGAGAAGGAGAGGGAGAGGGAAAAGGAGAAGGAGAGGGAGAGGGAAAAGGAGAAGGAGAGGGAGACGGAAAAGGAGAAGGAGGGAGAGGGAAAAGGAGAAGAGGGAAAAGGAGGAGAAGGAAGATGGAGAGGAAGAAGAAAGAGGACGTGGGGAAGGGAGGAGGAGTAGATAAAGATAAAGAAAAAGAAACTATTAATAATGATGATAATGATAATAGTAGTGATACTAATAGTTGCAATGAAAATAATAAGAACCAAAATATAACCTCTGGCAAGGCTAATAGTGATAACTATAACGATATTGATAATAATATTGATAAGAAACAGAACAGACAAGAGAAAAAAGAAATAAAAGAAGAATTAACAACGCCAACCATTGGACATTACTTCAGGTTACCGAAGGAAATTAGGGCGGTTACATGCCGAAACAGCGGTTAGGAATCAGGAACGTATTCTGATTTATATTCCCGGCTGATTAATGGTTTAGTAAGCTGCCACCAGGTGGACAGGGAGCGGGGAAGGGGTGAGGGTGGTGGGTAGGGTGAGGAGGATGGGGAGCGGGGAAGGGGTGAGGGTGGTGGGTAGGGTGAGGAGGATGGGGAGCGGAGCTGGGGTGGGGGTAGGGTGGGGAGGATGGGGAGCGGGGAAGGGATGGGGGTGGGGGAAGGGTGAGGAGGATAGGGAGCGGGGAAGGGGTGGGGGTGGGGGAAGGGTGAGGAGGATGGGGAGCGGGGAAGGGGTGGGGGTGGGGGAAGGGTGAGGAGGATGGGGGAGCGGGGCTGGGGTGGGGGTAGGGTGGGGAGGATGGGGAGCGGGGAAGGGGTGGGGGTGGGGGGTAGGGAGAGGAGGATGGGTAGCGGGGAAGGGGAAGGGGTGGGGGAAGGGGAGAAGGATGGGTAGCGGGGAAGGGGTGGGGGTGGGGGAAGGGGAGGAGGATGGGTAGCGGGGAAGGGGTGGGGGTGGGGGGGAGTAGGGTGAGGAGGATGGGGAGCGGGGAATGGGTGGGGGTGGGGGAAGGGTGAGGAGGATGGATAACGGGGAAGGGGTGGGGGTGGGGGTAGGGTGAGGAGGATGGGGAGGATGGGTAGCGGGGAAGGGGTGGGGGTGGGGGTAGGGTGAGGAGGATGGGTAGCGGGGAAGGGGTGGAGGGGGAGAGTAGGGTGAAGAGGATGGGGAGCGGGGAAGGGGTGGGGGAAGGGGAGAAGGATGGGGAGCGAGGAAGGGGTGGGGGTGGGGGAAGGGGAGGAGGATGGGGAGCGGGGAAGGGGTGGGGGTGGGGGTAGGGAGAGGAGGATGGGTAGCGGGGAAGGGGAAGGGGTGGGGGAAGGGGAGAAGGATGGGTAGCGGGGAAGGGGTGGGGGAAGGGGAGGAGGATGGGTAGCGGGGAAGGGGTGGGGGTGGGGGGGGATAGGGTGAGGAGGATGGGGAGCGGGGAAGGGGTGGGGGTGGGGGAAGGGTAAGGAGGATGGATAACGGGGAAGGGGTGGGGGTAGTGTGAGGAAGATGGGTAGCGGGGAAGGGGTGGAGGGGGGGGAGTAGGGTGAAGAGGATGGGGAGCGGGGAAGGGGGTAGGGGTGGGGTGAGGAGGATGGGGAGCGGGGAAGGGGTGGAGGGGGAGAGTAGGGTGAAGAGGATGGGGAGCGGGGAAGGGGTGGGGGAAGGGGAGAAGGATGGGGAGCGGGGAAGGGGTGGGGGTGGGGGAAGGGGAGGAGGATGGGGAGCGGGGAAGGGGTGGGGGTGGGGGTAGGGAGAGGAGGATGGGTAGCGGGGAAGGGGAAGGGGTGGGGGAAGGGGAGAAGGATGGGTAGCGGGGAAGGGGTGGGGGTGGGGGAAGGGGAGGAGGATGGGTAGCGGGGAAGGGGTGGGGGTGGGGGGGGGTAGGGTGAGGAGGATGGGGAGCGGGGAAGGGGTTGGGGTGGGGGAAGGGTAAGGAGGATGGATAACGGGGAAGGGGTGGGGGTAGTGTGAGGAAGATGGGTAGCGGGGAAGGGGTGGAGGGGGGGGAGTAGGGTGAAGAGGATGGGGAGCGGGGAAGGGGTAGGGGTGGGGTGAGGAGGATGGGGAGCGGGGAAGGGGTGGGGGTGGGGGAAGGGGAGGTGGATGGGGAGCGGGGAAGGGATGGGGGTGGGGGTAGGGTGAGGAGGATGGGGAGCGGGGAAGGGGTGGGGGTGGGGGAAGGGGAGGTGGATGGGGAGCGGGGAAGGGGTGGGGGTGGGGGAAGGGGAGGTGGATGGGGAGCGGGGAAGGTGTATGGGTGGGGGTAGGGTGAGGAGGATGGGGAGCGGGGAAGGGATGGGGGTGGGGGGTAGGGTGAGGAGGATCGGGAGCTGGGAAGGGGTGGGGGTGGGGGAAGGGGAGGAGGATGGGGAGCGGGGCAGATGTAAAGGTGGGGGTAGGGTGAGGAGGATGGGGAGGGGATGGGGTAGGGTGAGGAGGGTGGCTACCTGGTGCTTTTTTTACCTGCTAATTAACGAACGGCGGAACCTAAACCAACTTGATTATATTACGAATAATAAGCTTCCTTCGTTTTCGTTTTTTCCCTTTTTCTTTTCTCTCTCTGTCTCTCCTTTTTTTTTACGTTTCTTTTGTTTTACCTATTCGTCTTTCTCCGTTTCTTTTATTTTCTTCTTTTCATCCCTCTCTGTCGTTTTTCTCTTTTTAGTTTGCTTCTCATTTCCCTCTACTTCATTTATCTTTTTTTCCACCTTCTCTTTTTTTTTTCTTTTTTCCCCGTTTCTTTTATTGTTTTCCTCCAGCTTCTTTTTCTCTCCTTCTCTTCTATTTCATTCTACGCCTCTGACTCTTTATTTATGTATATGTATTTATGCATGTACTATATATGTATGTTTGTATGTATGCATATATGTATATGTATATATGTATGTATGTATGCCTATATATGTATGCCCATATGTATGTATGTATGCCTATATGCATGTATGTATGCCTATATGTATGTACGTATGCCTATATGTATGTATGTATGCCTATATGCATGTATGTATTTGGATGTATCTATCTGTCCTTTGTTTCCATTCTCTTCCTCTTCCCTTCTACTCGCCATATTTCTCTATTTTCTCTATCTCTTTTTCTTTCTTTTCCCAAATACGGTATATCACCATCAAGAGTGGCCATTACTTCTGACACTTGCAATTTCACCAACAAAAATACGTTCATATTTCTTTTTTTTTTCTTTCTTTTCTTTTTGTTTTCTCTTCTCCTTTGTATTGTATTTGCTTTTGTCTGGCTTTATCTCTGTTTATTTTGTTAAAATCTTTTATTTCATGTTTTTCTTTTATCTTTTATTTCATGTTTTTTTTTAATCTTTTATTTCATGTTTTTTTTTACATTTTTTATTTCATGTTTTTTTTTAAAATCTTTTATTTCATGTTTTTATAAAATCTTTTATTTGATGTTTTTGTTCTATCTTCTATTCTATTCATTTTTAAAATCTTTTATTTGATATTTTTTTCTATCTTTTATTTTATCTTTTATTTGAATTTTCATATTTACTTTGCCCTTTTTGTCTCTTTGTCTTTTAGTCCTTTTCCCTCTCCTCTCATATTTGGTATTATCTCTCTTTTATCCTTCCTTCTTTCTGTATTTGTCTTGTTGGTTTTTCTTTTCTTTTTTACCTTTCAGTTATTTTTGTCTTGTTTCATTAGCCTTTATCCCCTCTTTTCCTTCTCGGTTTACCTTCTTATTCACTTTATCTTGTCTTTCGCTTATTCTTCTTTTCTCTTCATCCTGCCCTCCTTCTATTTTGTCTCCCATTCTTTCCCTCCCTCTTTCTTCCTCTTTCCCTCCCTCTCCCTTCTTCACTTCCTTCCTCTTTCCCTGTCTCCCTCTTCCTTCCCTTTTCCGTCCCTTCCTTCCACTTTCTCTCCCTCCTTCCCTCCCTTTCCCTGTGTCTTCCTCTTTCCCTCCCTCCCTCTCCCTTCCTCTTTCCCTCCTTCCTTCTCTCCCTCTCTCCCATCCTCTTTATCTCCCTTCTTTCCTTCCTCTCCCTTCCTCTTTCCTTCCATCTCTCTCCCCTCCTCCCTCCCTCTCACTCTTCACTCCTCTCGCCTCCTCTTTCCCTCCCTCTCACTCCTCACCCCTCATGCCTCCTCTTTCCCTCCCTCTCCCTTCCTCTTTCTCTCCCTCCCTTCCTCTCACTCCTCACTCCCTCTGCCTTCCTCCCTCCCTCCCTCTCACTCCTCACCCCTCTCACCTCCTCTTTCCCTCCCTCTCCCTTCCTTTTTCCCTCTCTCTCCCTTCCTCTTTCACTCCCTCTCTCTCCCTTCCTCTCACTCCTCACCCCTCTCGCCTCCTCTTTCCCTCCCTCTCCCTTCCTTTTTCCCTCTCCCTTCCTCTCACTCCTCACCCCTCTCGCCTCCTCTTTTCCTCCCTTCTTTCCTCTCCCTCCATCTCCCTTCCTCATTCCCTCTCTCCTCCCTCTTTCTCTCCCTCTCACTCCTTACCCCCTCTCTCGCCTTTCCAATCCCCTCCCCCTTCGCTGCCCCTGTCCCGTCTCCCATGCAACCCACTCAACAAAGGCCTTCCTATCCCTTCCCCCCTTCCCTTCCTCTTCCTTCCCTCCCTCTTCCTTCCCTCCCTCTCCCTTAATTTTTCCCTCCCTCCCTTTCTATTTCCCTCCTTCCCTTCCTCCCTCTTCCCCTCCCTTCCTTCCTCTCCCTCTCTCTTCCTTCGTTTTTTCTCCCTCCCTTCCTCTTTCTCTCCCTTCTTTCCTTCCTCTCCCTCCATCTTCCTCCTTCTTTCCCTCCCTCTCCCTTCCTTCCTCTTTCCCGCCCCTTCTCCTTCCCTCTCCCATCCTCTCACTCCTCACCCCTCTCGCCTCCTCTTTTCCTCCCTTCTTTCCTCTCCCTCCATCTCCCTCTCTCCTCCCTCTCTCTCTCCCTCTCACTCCTCTCCCCTCTCCCTCCTCCCCTCTCTCGCCTTTCCAATCCCCTCCCCCTTCGCTGCCCCTGTCCCGTCTCCCATGCAACCCACTCAACAAAGGCCTCCTCCATTGTGCAATAAGCTGCAACCTCCACGTACGGGATTGATAAGACGGGACAGTTTCGTATTGTAAAAATTCTCATAAAGTTGAGAATTGCACGAACGCAAGACGGGTGAATCCGGATGAATCCGAGGCTCTGCTGTTGGAGGAACGAGGCTGAGGTTTTTTTATGTTTTATCTTTTTTATATTAATAGCTTTGGTATGATTTTTTTTCTTTTTATATTATGTTTTTCTTTTTTCTGGTCTCTCTCTGCGTGTTTCTTTTTGTCAGTCTTTTATTCTCTGTCTTTGGTTACCCCTTACACCCCTCTTCCTCTCTCTGTGCATCTTTCTACCTACCTATCTTTATATCTACCTTCTATCTCCTCTCTTTTATCTCACCACACTTCCTCCCTCACATTAAAAAAAATATAAATCTAAGCAGCCATTAATTCCAGGAAAACCCTAACCTTTATCTCAAAAAAAAAAAAAAAAATTAAACCGAAAAAGAAAAAGAAAAAAAACTGGAGCACTCCAATTCTCTCCTTAGGAAATAATGCAATATAAAGGTCACACACTGGCATGATTACTTCCTATAGAGCAAGGGAAGTTGATGTGAAGTCAGCAGAGGTTAAATATGCAGATGGGATATTGGGGCAACAAAGATCCTTAATGGTGTTGTCAATGAGGAGAGAAAGATGGAGCGACAGTACGGGGTGAGAAAGAAAGTTGGAAAGGGAGGAATGGTAATGAGGGCGAAGAGGTGGAAAGAGGAGGTGTAGGATGAAAGGAGGGAGGGAGAAAGTGAAAGAGTGCTAAAAAAAGGGAGAGTGAGGAGAGAGGGGGGAAGGAAAAGAGAGAGAGAGAGAGAGAGAGAGAGAGAGAGAGAGAGAGAGAGTGAGTGAGTGAGTGAGTGAGAGAGAGAGAGAGAGAGAGAGAGAGAGAGAGAGAGAGAGAGAGAGGGAGAGAGAAGAAGAAGAAGAAGAAGAAGAAAGGGAGAGAAGGAGATAGGGAGAGAAAGAGAGGAGAGAAGGAGAAGGGGGGAGATGGAGAGGAGAGATGGAGAGATGGGGAGAAGGAGAGAAAGAGAGGAGAGATGGAGAGAAGGAGATGAGGAGAGATGGAGATAAGGAGAGATGGAGATAAGGAGAGATGGAGATAAGGAGAGATGGAGAGATAGAGAGAAGGAGAGATAGAGAGAAGGAGAGATGGAGAGAAGGAGAGATGGAGAGAAGGAGAGACGGAGAGAAGGAGAGATGGAGAGAAGGAGAGATGGAGAGAAGGAGAGAAGGAGAGATGGAGAGATGGAGAGATGGAGAGAAGGAGAGATGGAGAGATGGAGAGATGGAGAGAGGGAGAGAAGGGGAGAGGGAGAGAAGAGGAGTGTTATGAGAGAGAAGAAATGAGAAAAAAGATAAACATAAAGAGAAGGGGATGGATAGATAAATTGAGAAGGTGAATATGTAGGAGGAGTAAAAGCTGGAAAAGGAAAATTAATGATGACGGACTGAAGGGAGAGACGTAGGGATTCGGTGGGGAATTCTATACAAAAAATATTCCTTTCTTATTTGCATGTTTTATGTCCCATGACAGAATGACAGAAAAGGCGAGGATTAAGGCGTTTGCATTTGTACAATACGAATGTAAGGGCGAAGGGTGGAACAAAGAGTGAGTGAGAAAGATAAGCACCTACAAATATAAATGTATCTATATATGTGAATAATTATGTATATATGTACACACACACACACATATACATACATACATTTATATATATGTACACACACACACACACACACACACACACACACACACACACACACACACACACACACACACACACACACGCACACGCACACACGCACACACACACACACACACACACACACACACACACACACACACACACACACACACACACACACACACACACACACAGGGAGAATGAGTGAAAAGGAATACAAGAAACAGAAAGCGAGAAAGAAAGAAAAAAATATCGTGACAGACAGGCAAGCATACAAATACACAAGGAAAGGAAATACCGACACCTCCATCGCCAAACGAGGACTCCCATAGAGGCTTCTCTCTCTCTCTCTCCCTGTCTCTCTCTCTCTCTCTGTCTGTCAGTCTCTCTCTCTGTCTGTCTGTCTGTCTCTCTGTCTGTCTGTCTATCTGTCTCTCTCTCTCTCTCTCTGTCTGTCTGTCTATCTGTCTCTCTCTCTCTCTCTCTGTCTGTCAGTCTCTCTCTCTCTCTCTTTCTTTCTCTCTTTCTCTGTCTGTCTGTCTGTCTGTCTGTCTGTCTGTCTGTCTGTCTCTCCCTCTCTTTCTCTCTCTCTTCATTATCCGTTCGTGAAGGATCCCTTGAGACGCCAGAGGGAAATCAGTGAATGCGGATCCTCAGGACGGCTGCTCCTATCTGGGGGCGACGGCGAAGGAGGCGGTAGGAGGCTTAAGGGCTGGTGGCGACGAAGGAGGTGACGAAGGAGGCGACGAAGGAGGCAACGAAGGAGGCAACGAAGGAGGGGACGAAGAAGGAAGCAAAGGAGGCGGCGAAGGAGGTAACGAAGGGGGCGGCGAAGGGGGCGGCGAAGGAGGAGGCGAAGGAGGAGACGAAGGAGGCGTGGAAAGGGAAAGGGCGCTAGGGTGGATGGAGTATGAGGAGGACAAGAATGGTGAGGAAGGGGGAAAAGGAAGAGGGAGTGAGGAAGGAACGTGAAGTGAGGGTGGGGGAAGGAAGGAAGGAGGGAGGAGGAGGAGGAAGATGGAGAGGTGGAGGAAGAGGAAGAAGAGGAGGGAGGGGGGAAGAGGAAATAGAAGAAGAGGAGTAGGAAATAGATTAAGAAGAGACAGAAGTGGAGAAGATAAACAGGAGGAGGGAGTTTAAAGAAAGGGAATGAGAGAAGAATAGGAGAGTAAAAAGTTCTAATGACATCGATGATAACACAATAAACGACCATAATAATCAACCAAAGTAATATTGGGGAAAAAAACTTCCAGATTCTCCCAAAGGAACTCTCCCTCGACCCCCTGAAGTCAACAGGCTACTCCCGTCCTCTCCCGAGCAGGTCAGGAGAAGCAGTAATAGAAGTTGTAATAATAAGAGAAGTTGTAGAAGTTGTGGTAGAGGAAATATCATCTCGAGATCCGTGGAGTTTTGGTGATGGGTCTTCTGTCGTCGTGTTTGATATCTGAAGCAGTCGGATTGATATTGGGTTTGTGAGCGAGTTTTTTGTGTGAACTGAAATGGTTATGGTGGCAGTAAAATGTTTTTTTTTTTTTTTTTTTTTCATTTCAATTTTCGCTTCTGCATTTTCTTTTATTGCATTTTTTCTTGTCCTTTTCTCCTGTTTCTCTTTCTCTCATGATGATGATGATGATGATGATGATGATGATGATGACGATGACGATGACGATGACGATGACGATGACGATGACGATGATGATGATGATGATGATGATGATGATGATGATGATGATGATGATGATGATGATGATGATGATGATGACGATGATGATGATGATGATGATGATGATCATCATCACCATCACCATCATTATGCTCATATCATGACCATCCGTAATTTTGTCTTCATCATCATTCTCCTCCTCCTAATGCTCATCATAAAGACCATAATCATGATCATCTTGATTATAATAATGATAATGATAATCATAATCAGTCGTAAATCATCTTCATCTTCATCACATTCATCCACATTATCACCACAAGCATCTATACCATCAGCACCACCATCATTGGATCATCATCACCATCTTCACCGTCACCGTAGTCGCCATCCTCCTCCTCACCATCATGTCATCATCACCTCTCCTTTTCGTTAAAAATGTCCTTTCCAAAACGGATTACACAGATGACAAAAAATGAGTAAAAAATAAACGCCTCTTTTTCTAGTATAAACTTCAATAAACTGCAAAGTTCAAAAGTCAATTCCACAGAAAGCATTTACAGTCAAAACAGAACTTCATGTCGGCGCTTCCAGCTGTCACTTGAGTCATCTTGCAAATTAACTTCTTGACTTGCTAAGTGGAGACAACATTGAATTTTTCCTTATTACTGTTTGGCGTCTGTACCTGTTGAGTTACTGGTTAGTGATATATTCATATTTGCGTAGTTTCCAAACTTGCAGAATATTCATCTTTTCGAGATCTGAATATGCTCATAGTCACATGATATGTTGACCTCATATTCAGGATTACGGAATGGTCAAACTTAAAAAAAATAATATTTGCATAATAGCTATGCTTGCAGTATACACACACACACACACACACACACACACACACACACACACACACACACACACACACACACACACACACATATAAATAAATAAATAAATATATATATATATATATATATATATATATATATATATATATATATATATATATATATATATATATATATACTCAGAATACTTTTATACTTACAAAAGAAACCAATAAAAAAAAAATAATCCTATTTCCTGAAGGATCGTATATCAAATATTGCATAATGTCCATGCGCATATGATGTTGATTATTAAGGAAAATCTACTTACATGATACTTGTGCAGTAATGAATCAAACATTTTCAATTCAAAATCAAGAGGAAATGCATTGAAAAGCGATAGCATTTACATGATTCCTGACTTTGGAATTTGCCAGCAGAAATACACAAAGCAATTTAAATAGAAATATATTCTTTTTTATCAGTGATATGCTTTTAGAATATGTTTAGATGGATGGATGCAGAAATGAAAAATATAAATCGCTTGTTTTGATAGTTCATGTTGATACTGAATGAAGTATGTATCGGGTTTATAATAATACATTGCTTTTGTGTCAGATGGTAACATTTTGCGAGATCAAAGGTTGTCAGCTTTTGTATTTCTAGCGAATTGTTAGGCAATTATATGGCGTTACGATATATATATATATATATATATATATATATATATATATATATATATAAGATCAATAGATAAACAGGTAGATAGATACAGAGATGGATAGATGGATAGAGAGACAGATGAATAGATGAACAAATAGATGAATAGATATATAAATAGATCGACGTAGACAGAAATAGATAGACGGAGATAGATATAGAGACAGTGAGAATTTAATCAATGCAACCATAATGTAATTTCTTGTGAACATGTACTTCCTTTTCCTTTGATGAATTTAATCTGCAAACAGGTATCATTATATTCTGATAAATGTACATCGTTTTTAGGCGATTTGTACTAACACATACACTCACTCACACTCATACTCACACTCACACTCACACTCACACTCACACTCACACTCACACACACATACAGACACACACACACACACACACACACACACACACACACACACACACACACACACACACACACACACACACACACACACACACTCACATACACACACCCATTCACACTCTCACACACACACACACACACACACACACACACACACACACACACACACACACACACACACACACACACACACACACACACAGTCACACACACACACACACACACACACACACACACACACACACACACACACACACACACACACACACACACACACACACACGCTCGCGCGCTCGCACGTGAAGAACGTTTTAAAAATGGATAATGGATTTTCCGTTATCCAACTGTGTCACATATCTCATTTATATTTCTTACGTATTACCTCCCCTTTCTCTATTCTAGTTTCCCCTCTTTATCTTTTATTTCGCTTCCTCGCAATAATTTTTCTTTCTTCCCCTCTTCCCCTCTTCGCTCTCCTGTCTATGTTATTATATCTTCTTATTCGCTTCCTTCTGCTTCCCTTCACAAATAACTCTTATTCCCTCTATCCGTTTAGATTCGGCTTTCGTGTCTTTTGGCAAGGAAGAGGAAGAGGAGGAAGAGAAAAAAGGAAAGGGAGAAGAAGGAAAAGAAAATGATAATGAGAAGGAAGATTATAATGTTAAGGGTAATGATGATGATAATGAGAAGGATAATGATGATGAGATGAAGAGGAAGAAATTAGAAGAAAGAAGAATAAATAGAAGAAAAGAAGAATAAAATAGAAGAAAAGAAGAATAAAATAGAAGAAAAAGAGGAAAGTAGAAATGGAGAAGAAGAAAAAAGGAGGATGAAAAAATGTAAGAGAGGGGGGAGCAAGAATGAAGGAGCTAGAGAAGGAAAGAAGGAATAGGAATGATAATAATAGTAATAATAATAAGAAACAAGAGAAAGGGAAAGGAGGAGAAAAGGGAAGGAAGAGAGGAAAAAGAGAAAAGAGAGAGAAGAGTGATAGGAGGAGGAGGAGATGAAGATGAAGATGATTTATATAGAAAAAACACGTTTATATACACGTTTATATATTTCCTCCTTCCTCTTCTCTTTACCTCATTTAACACCCCTACTCCCTATCTCTCCCCGCCTTTCTCATCCCCATTAAACTATTATTCCCATTAAGTACCCTTCCTCCATCCCCCTCTCCCTCCCTCTCCCTCCCCCTCCCTCCATCTCCTTCCCCCTCCCTCCACCTCCTTCCCCCCTCCCTCCCCCTCCCTCCTTCCCCCTTCCCTCCCCCTCCCTCCCCCTCCCTCCCCCTCCTTCCCCCCTCCCTCCCTCCTCTTCCTTCACAAAGTACCTCGCTTATTATATTTTCCTTTCGCTTTTTTTTTTTCTCCCTCTTATAGTCTTCCCCCACCTCCCCCTCTCCCATTTGTTATCCTATTAACTTTTATGCCTTTTTTTTCTCTCTCTCTCGGAATTTGGAAAAAATTAAGATTTATCATTTTTGTTTGCTGTTTTTTTTCTCCCTCTCTCTTTCTTTCTTTCTTATGTAATTGATACTCATTGACGGATATGTTGTAAATGCGTATGCAGTGCAAATATACAATACACACGCACACAAGCATACTCGCACGACACGCACACTCGCGCACAAGCATACACGCACGCACATGCACACACGCACGCACACTCACACACACGCACACACGCACGCACACTCACACACACGCACACGCACACGCACACACACACACACGCACACGCACACGCACACGCACACGCACACGCACACGCACACACACACACACGCACACGCACACGCACACGCACACGCACACGCACATGCACACACACACGCACACACACACACACACACACACACACACGCACACACACACACACACACACACACACACACACACACACACACACATACACACACGTTCACATACTCTCTCACACTCCACCAGACTCACGATGACAGAAAAAAACAAGATGATAAAATTAAAACGAAAAGAAAAATGGCGAAGCATCTTGTCAACCTCTTTCACATCCGGGACTTTTTTTCATGTATTCCCACCCTTTGTCCTTAACCCTTCCTCTATTTATCTATACCTATCCTACCATATTTACTCCCTCTTTCTACTCCTTTACTATACTATTATACAATATATAACCGTTGAAATATGACATTTTAATTCTAACAAAGAACTTAAAAAAAAAAAAAATCACCGCAATACCGTAGTGTTGTGTGATCTTTGATGACTATCGCATTTATTTTCTTGTGTCATTATTACTTACTTTATTAAAGAACGAGGAAGCTTTAGTAGGAGAGAAGTACAGATAAGAAAGAAAAAATACGAATCGAAAGAGTGAAAGAGAGAATTAAAAAGGATAAAAGAAATCGGGGTTACTTACTTTATTAAACAACGAGGAAGCTTTAGTAGGAGAGAAGTACAGATACGAAAAGAATACACTTCGAAAGTAAAGGATGAAAGAGAGAATTAAAAAGGATTAAAAAAAAGAAGAAGAAGAAAAAAAACGGGGTATTAATAACATATTAATGATAATCCGGAAGGCATTATGGCGTCTAGAATAATCCATGGTCGACCCGAGGGTAGGTCGTCCCCCGCCCTCCCCACCTCCTACCCGGCCCCCGTCTCTACCCCCCACTCCACTCTCCTTCCTACTCTTTCCTCCCGTCTCCCCCCTCCTCTACTTACTTTTTTCCCCCTATCCACCTCCTCTTTCCCTTCCATCCCCTTCCTCTCACTCACCTCCTCTCTATGCACCTCCTCCCCTACCCACCTCCTTCCTTCTCCTTCTTCCAGTTCCTCACCCTCTCCCTCCTCCTCCTCTCCTCCCCTTCACCCACTTCTTCCCCTCCGCCCATTCTTCCCTCCCCCACCCACCTCCTTCC